>NW_013670131.1:4285-12130 GCF_000517525.1 Limulus polyphemus | reverse complement strand
TAACATAACAGGTACCTGATGATGACAAAACCTTGTCGAAACGTTGTACATTTGCTGTTATGTTAAACTTATATTAAAGTTTTTCTTCATTACCCATTCAAGCCGTCTCCAGCCATTATTAGTCTCAAAGTGGGTTCCTCGTCATCGAATTTAACTATCACATTATAAGCCCTCTCGACTGATATGTCGTGCATGTTCAGGAACGGTATTCAAACCCGTGAATATCAGATTGCGATCATGACCGTCCATTTGCCTTGAAGTTTGAATGCGATGCTCTGGCTGATTACGGCTTACTTATATAAACCTGATTCCATTATTTATATTTAAATATTATTATTTTCTAATTGATTTTTATTTAAATTATCCAAGTAAATTTTCTTCTGAAATTCCAGGGGAGAACCCCCATGCCCCATCCTGTGGACGACTATGATTGCGAGTTGAGTGTACTAGCCACCAGGCCAGGCCAGTACTATGCAATTTTGAAGCAATTGTATAAAATGTACACATATTACTTTGTAAAAATGATCATTCTGCTATTTATGTCTTCCTTTCTTTCTTAATAATACTTTGTAAGGTTTATACCTTAATAATTTGGGCAAGACAACTATACTTGCTACTTGTAGAAAAGAACAATAAAGATAATTAATTGTTCCTTTTCAAAATAGTTGGATTCGTTTTAGTCCATTTTCTTTTCTTTTAGTTCTACTTAATTAAGTGTTACTACAATGCAGCAATCATACTTCTCAACAGCAGTTACAAACTTGAATTTGATTCTTCACGTGGCCAAACATTTAACCCCATAAAAACTAAATAAATAAAATAAATGTATACTCACAACATGAACTTGGTGACATCAGCTCCGTATTCTCCGTACTTTTTCTCATCAACTGCCATCTCGCATATTAGTTTTCTCACACACTCGTTATCGTCGTTCTCTTGTATGAAAGTGAATGTCTTCACAAGTTCGGACTGCAAGTTATCCTCACCTGTTGAGGAATCTACCCTCTGTAAATTTTCTGCCTCTTCCGGAATTGTTTCTAGGGAACGGCGTTTTCTGGAAGTGGCAATAGAGCTGCGACTGTAAGCATAGCCTCCAGTAGGGTCAGTAATCTCAAAACCACGAGAGAATCCTTGGGGTCCTTGTGTTTTAAAGAACCCATAATCATTCTTGTTATCAAACGCGCTTTCAAAGGTGTAGCCAAATTTTGTTGAGTCGCCTGATGTCCAGTCTTCTTGTGGGGTTGGCAGAGGGTTTGGGGCACCACCGGCCATATACAAAGTCTCAGCAGGGATATTTGCAGACCACTCTTCAACACCAGCAGTTTGAGGCCAGGTTTCAAAATGGACCTTTTCAGGCAATGCTCCAAGAGGGGCTGGTGCAGGCAAGGCTCCAAGAGGGGCTGGTGCAGGTAATGCTCCAAGAGGGGCTGGTGCAGGCAAGGCTCCAACAGGGGCTGTTGCAGGCAAGCCGTTAATGACGGCTGACACTGGAAAAGATTTAGTAGCTACTGCTGGAAACCCAGACAACTTTCCTGCTGCATACCCTGCTCCGAAGCCTTTTCCAGCAACTATTCCATCAAGAGCAGTTTTAGCGAGTAAAGGTCCAGCAAAGAGAGGTTTCAGAGGTGATGACACTAAATAGTTTAATCCAAGTCCTTTGAGAGCTTTAGCACCCAACCCCAAACCTAAAGCCACAGGCGCTGCTAATGCTGCAGTAGTTCCAAGTTTCGCTCCAATGAAGGCAGGAATGGCAATTGGTGCACCTAAAATAGCTTTCTTTTTCAAATTTAGAGCTGCAGCTTTCAGGAATCCCAGAACCGCGAAACTAAGAACGCCCTCTGTTACAAGAGCTGTGCACAACAATATTGCATACAGCTTGAGATAGACCAGCTTCATATTTTCTTCCTTTTCTAAAAATAAATAACAACAGAAACAGTTGTCAATTCAATAAAACAACAAAATGGATTCGTTTGCTTAATGTCTACATTAAATTACAAGAACGAAATATATTTTTACAGTATGGTTCTATATATATCTCTGATGTATCCAGCAAACATCTATGTAAAAAATGGATACAACCTTCCAGCTTCTATGTAAAGGGAACGGACACTACGCAAATGTAAACCGAGTTTCAGAAACGCTATATGTTGAGGTAACTGAGACTTGTTCTAGGATCTTGCAAGACCAATAGCAAACAAAACTATAGGTCTTAGAGTATACATAATGGATTCGAGTTAAATGAATTTATAAATGTAACGGAAGTTGAGGATAATAACAAAATAGCAAGACTGTAAAATTAAATTTTTCCATGAGAATGGCAATGTATTATTTATAAAATAATAATGAAAGCTGTATGAGGAAACACAGAGACAACTTACCAGTGTACGGTCACGTATTAAGATGTACGAACTCCTACCAACAGAACTGAAGAAACGCATTTTATATGAGCTACAAGGAAGCGAAATGACCTTCTGACCTAACTATTTATTGGTCAAGACGGAAGTTGAACTAATTTCAATAAAGCCTTCATCTTGTGAATGTTAGACAAAGTGCCCACAGAAACAATGTACAAATATAGGTCGAATCCAGGAACTTGAAATGAAGTGATACAGAATGAGTAAATATATTTCCATAAGAAGAAAGCCTATGTCTTTGCTGAATAGAATATCAATAAATGTTTACATAGTTTATATGGATGAAATGTAGCGAAAAACATAAATATTTGTAAACATATACAGAATGGGCAAAATCCTGATTATTTATATGTACGTGGTATCTGAACAGTTTTGTCCATAGAATGCACTGTTTAGTCAATATGGTATACAATGTACTTATTTATATTTATATATAATACATAATTATCTTTTACATATGAAAGGTATGTGAACAGTTCTGTCCATGTAATACATTGTTTAGCTCATGCGGTATACAATAAATATATAAAATATATACATACATATAGTTCTTCCCCATGTAGTATGTAATGTACATGCAATATGTAATTATGTTTTACATATGAACGCTTTCTACATTGTCCTCCTGCGTGACTTACAAGAAAGGTATAACACATAACATTGGAATATATGCTCAAAGTATTCACCTAGTATTTTTACATGGTAAACACCGCATATGAAATAGAACGGTTTACTTCTTTTGCCTTTTATTGAGTATAAGCATGTATTTATATATATATATATTCAACTAATACTACTGGTATTCGCAATGCACATTTAGGTATTTCAATAATATTTCGTTGCATATCCTTCTTTATTTCTAATCTAAATATTTCTTTCTAGATGGATTGCAAGACATAACTTCTGGTAGAAAAAAATATATTTATTTATTTAATCATTTGAATCTGTTAAGCTACTTTGTAATATAGTTCAAGAGAAAGTTTGTTTATTTGTAAATATGTTTTGTTCAATAACCCTTACAAACATTGCTTAAACAACAACAAATAATTGGTGTAAAGAAGCATTCTTATAAGTTTAGTGTTTAGTTTTGTTTTTATGCATCAGGTAAGATAAGTAGTAACTTTACGATATTTTGTACTCTCTGAAACATGTTCACCACAAATAGTCAGTTTATTGAGTATTTGTGATATATTTTGAAACTCGACCTCAACTCTTTACCTCATTGAATCCACAATAGGCCTAATATTACTCAAATAATCTTTACAGTTATTTAACTCTTATTATTGATTTCAATTGCTAAAAGTTCCTCTTCCAAACTGATCCTTTGTATCTCTTGTTTAATGGTGAAACTTATTCTCCGACATAACACTTTATCAGTTTCTTTTAAGTGTATCGTTTTGTTGAATGAGTCGCTGGAAATCTGACAGTCTCTCATTCTAAAGATAATTTCTCATGTTCTCATTGAAATATGTATTTTTGTTACAACTACTAATGATGTGAAAGTATTAAACCCATGATTTTCACGCTCGCTAATAATCTACACACCGAATTTTGGCAACATAAGAGAGAAAGAGAGATGGCATTGATGTTATTTCGACGAACTACCCTTTGGTTTCTTACCCCGGAAGTAATATGTTTGAATCTGGAACATAACCTGTATTAATTGGGTAATGCGTCGTCTGACGTTAAGTCCGTTAGTTACTGGCCAACTTTGTGAACATACTTTGTGACAGATGGAACACTTTTGTTCCCTGTTGGGTCGGTGTTAAGTCTACGGGGGCCTGATCTCCGACGGTGGACAGGGCGGAGATAGCCCATCATGCAGGTTTTGCGCTCAAATAACAACAACAACAACAAAGAAAAAATGTAGGAATTAGAAATTCACGAACTTCTATAAAAATCTAACAAAAAAAACATATTTTAATTGTTTCGTCTTTAAAGTGCAATCACTTATTTAGTTTCTGTGGACCAGATGTTACTTTTGACTCTTACAATATTCCACCAGCCTTTCATTATCACCTAATACTGAAGTATGACTTTTGCAAACTAGATAAACGATACAACTAGCTCCATGCTAGGTCAGCAGGAAGCTTGAGGACTTATAACGCTAAAATTCGGGGCTCTAGCTCTAATATTCTAATTTATTTCATTACCTCGGTCATTCACACAGACCTGTAACAATTTAACTGCTAACTTTGAGTTGGGAATTACTTGTCAAGATCAATCTGCTAATTTTTATTTTGTTTTCCTTTGTTGCTAAACCGAGTACAAATATGTACTAAATGCACCTCCGTAGAAACTCGGAGTAGAATGAGAAATTATTTAGTCTTATGGACAGACAGAAGCACAAAAGTGATCGTTTTATAAGTAAAAATGTCTAAACAGAAAGTTTTCTTCTCCGGTAATACTCAGATGATTAATTTTGGTGATGATATGGTAAATTATGTTCGATTGAAATAGTTGGCTCATATATTTAAAAGATTATTTCAATTTGTAGTCATGCCTCATTTTTCCAGCCCTCCGAATTTCGATACTCGTCCCGTGATGGGCAAAGCACAAATAGCCTTTTGTGTAGCTTTTGCTTAACTACAAAAACAAAAAATATACAAATAATTTTTCCACCTCCTTATATCAAACGCATTGTACGGACTTACAACGCTAAAATTCAGGGTTCGATTCCCAATGAAGGACAGAGCAGATAGCCCAATGTGGCTTTGCTCTAAAAGAAACAAACCAATTTAAGAAAAATTCTCATTCTAGAGGCCAAACTTCTAGCACATGTTTGTAACTAAAGTATGTCCAAATTAAATCATCATATCATTCTGTTAGGCAATATCAATTATGATAAGAAATTCAGGCTACATATTATTATTTTTTTTTATAATTCAAATTATTACCTATGTTTTAGGTAGAAAGTATAATAAAACTTACCCAACCATATTAACTTTTTTCTGTGTAAGTATTTTTGTGTTAAATGTTTTTTCAGTCAATTTCATAGTCTTAATAAGCACTGTTGCATTGTTACGAAATATATGTTTATCATTTTATTTAAATATATACGTACACCGCCAAGACTTTTGGAAAATAGTCGACCAAACTATGTCTAGACCACTATAGTGCAACAATGACCTTATTAGGCACACACAGCGGAATGCCCTGCTGACCCCCAGGAACGCGCAATAATAAACGGATATTATTCTGTGAAAGATTTTATTGTATATGAATGCGAATATTGTGTTGTTACTGAGTTCATATTGACTTCAGATCAAAAAGAGTTGCCTACTTATATGAAAAATAAAAACCAACCAGGCAATGATTTCGTTAAATATATATGTTGTTCTTGCGTTCTTGTTTATTTGGTTGTTAAATTTCGCGCGAAACTGCTTAAGGGCTATCTGCTCTAGCCGTCCCTAATTTTGTCCTTAGACGAAAAACGGAAGTCTTTGGAAGCATCACTCTTTCTACCTGAGCTAATTTTGTAGATTATTTCTTCAAGACTTTCTCGTTAAATGACAAACCAGGCAGTTGCTGCCCATTTCAGCTTTTATCGTTAACCATGCAGACTTTCCCTAAATAATCTATAAAAGGGGATATCCTTTATATTTAATAGCATTGGAAAACAAAATAATATGGAATAACTTGTAATACCAGGACCATCAAGAAAGATACCCGCAACAAATCGTATTACACCGTGGTAAGCAAAGTGTGACGTTTTGTAGCAAGTGACATCTATAGAATCCACGCACACAAAGATCAGTAAGAAAAGCCGTCCAAGTGTCCCAGTCAACAGTATGCAACATAATCAAGAAAGATCTCCATCTAGGAAAGCGACACAAGTCACGTGTGCACAGAAAGCCTCAAGGACATATTTGTCCAACTGTCACACACCTCAAGAAGCTGCAGAATAAACGAGTATTGATTGTATCACGTATAAGATATATAACGGATTTCTATGTGATCGAACTGTTGAGGCGGTCGCTTGGAAACAGTTGTCCTTGTACACTAGGTGACTTATAGAAAGATAGCTAGGAGGAGTAGGGGTGCATTAGACGTGATAGTCTTATGAGAGAGCCTTTTACAATGGAAACTACGCAGCAAGGTTATTGTGAAGACACCAATCGTTAAATAAAGTATGATCGGACATTTACTATAACGATGTGGCGAGAACTACAAATCCTTTTAATATCCCAAACCGCTGTGGTGTATATGATTAAATTCAGCTGCAGGACCTCTTTTCTTCTCTCTTTGTTACGTTTATTCGTTTTTCCCACATAAGGCCCGACGGTGTCATATATTCTATCTGTGTAAAAGTGTATATGCCATGTCTTGTATCTCATATGCAAATGCAAAACTTATTCATAGATACTAACTTTTTAAAAGTGTTTCGGTATGAATGGTGGTAAAAATAGAAATATACATTCTTGAAAATATTTAATCGCTTAATGATATATTTTCTTACTCCAAAGCGTGTTTTCAAACTTGCGGTTATGAATCAGCTATTTGAAATCTTGTCTATAGCGTATTTGTACAAAGAAAATCACTGACAACAACAATGATAACAATAAACAGTTCAGTTCACTTTCAGATGTTGTATGTATCAATAAAAGCCTGGAAAGCAACACCAGCGTTTGATAATAATTACTTTTATTGATATCCAATATTCAGGGAAATGGAAAAAAAAAACAACTACTGATCAAGAGGACAACCTTACTATAAGGATGTTTTCTCATCTCTATCTGTACATTAGGTATAGATGGCTAGTTGAGATAAAGGCCAAGTTTAGTCAGCATGAGCTAATCGTGTTTCAATGTATAAGCTCGGACATTGGCCATTTTGAAAGGTACTTCTCAAATTTTGAGATTATCTAAATCTCTCAGAACACTTTATATACTTTAATGTAATGAGGTTCTTCATGATAATTTTGAATGCGATAAAATTATATAAAATATCTATTCAAATATTATGTAAACTTTTAAAATGAATAATACTGGACATAAGGATTGTTTATTTGTTTTTGGTAAGCACAAAGCTACACAACGGGCTATCTGTGCTGTGCCCACCATGGGTATCGAATTGGACATGAAAAAGGTTTACAAATAAGGTGTGAAAAATGACTATTATTTTGAGACATTTTGCATATTAAACATTTCTACTGAAGAAAGTTCACAAAACCAAGAGTTTAATCAACTAAAGTAAATTAAATCAATTTACTAAATTAACTAAATAGCTTATGTACATAGTCTGAATGGGGAAAGAAAGTTTTTCATTTTACTTTCAACCTTTTACCGAATGTGTGTAATTTCATTTTTACAGTTAAGTCCCGATTTCGAAAATGAAACCTAATCTGACCTGAATAAATAAGTGATAAAACACAGAGAACTAGTAAAGTTAATAAAATGTGAAGTTTGTTCACCTGAGCGAAATTTTATAT
>NW_013670131.1:0-3719 GCF_000517525.1 Limulus polyphemus | reverse complement strand
TGTTGTTACTTAGCAGATGATGAATAAATGCAGTGGTTGAAATGTAAAAAAGCAAGGTCAATTAAAGCTGGGTATTTAAAAAAGAAACTTTTGATCACCCATAGGATATGATTGTTTTAAGATTTCTCTAAAAATGATAAGATATCATAGATATTTTTTTATTTGTCTTTACAATGTTATTATAGCTTATGTATTAACACGGACAAAAATTAAATAGAGGCTACAAGAGAGATGAAATATTTTTTATAGCTGTCCCATAGCGTGCTTTAAATCATGAGCCAAGATCAGTTAGTTTGATAGTTTGTTATACAAGATTCTCTAACATTTCTATACAACGGTATAATTGACTTATTAGCCTTTATCTTTATTTATTTTTTTTTGTTATTCGTAGAAATGGCGTGAAAACATGTAGGCATAAATTAGATATTAACACTTTGAATGTATATTTTGAAAAATTTTCTTTTAATATTAAGTCAGAAATTGGAGATATATTCCTTATAATATAATAGGTATACATCTACAACCACTAATAACAATAATCGCAAATAAGATAGTTGTTAATATTGTGTTATCGTTAAACATATATTCCTCCCTACTGGATCAACACAACAATCCACTCTCGGCGTGTTTTGTGAGTTGTTGTGTTTTCTAATTCTCTGTACGGTAGCTACCACTCTCCACTATAATTATCATATTTGTATTATATCTTATGAGAATTAAATAATTAATGAATGAAGTACAATATTAAAAACTACCTAGTTTCTCAGTGTTCAATGTTGTAACATTTATTCTCTCACTATGGGTGACTATCACTAACGTAGTTGGACTGCAACAGTTTAAAATTAAGGATTTATTCTGGTAAGAGCTTTTCCAAATATTCATTGCGCGTCAGACATGATTTTTTGTTGTTGTTTTAAAACAAAGTTACACAATGTGCTGTCTGCGCTCTGTCCACCACGATGAATCGAACTGTGGATTTTAGCGTTGTAAGCCCGTAAAATTACCGCTGACTGGCCGGTTAGACTAAAAAAAAAACGTTTTAGTTAAGAGCGATGTTATAGCGATTGGTTTTATTTTCATAAAGATCATGTGAAAAACGTGTCTTTCATACCGTACCTGTATCACTAAAACACTGAAAAAAAAATGCAAGATATGGACCAACGGTTGTATACGTAAGCATTTATCTGAAAGGATGTGTAAAAAAACAATTTAATTAGTAGCAATCATTTAGTTCAAGTTGCTGGGCCTACAAATGATAATCCAGACCCTATGTTGTTTAGAAAGCAAGCTAAACCCTAACAATTTTTAAACCGTATCTATTTAATTAATTAAACAGTTAGTTTAGGGCCTAGTTATGTTATGTGTTTACCGTCAAGTCAAATTCAGAGAAGTTCAGGTGAAAAAGTAAAGTTGGTAGTAACTTAGTAACTGAGTTATCCTGCTTGTTTTGGAGCACAGTCGTACATTGTTGTCATTCGACTCTGAAGAAACAAGTTATAAATCGTTCATATTCAACAGCTGTTTCGTATTTCTCGTTTTTGATAAAGAAATACAGTTCTACAGATTTTGTTCCTAGCATGCAATGCGACGTCACTATGAAAATTCAAGCCTACTGATCTATATGCATTGTTTTCTTGTTAGACATAAGGAAACCCATAACAGTCAATTTTAACTAGTAAATTGTAATTACCAAACGTGGCCCTATACCGTTGCATTAAACAGACATAACTTTGTACATGCCTTAAGTTAAAACTAAAATATCTCATAAGAAACTAATAAACGAGGTAAATCATTTTTCACATGAATCGCAACTCATCAGTACAGATTGAAACAATTGTTGCCTTAACTCACCAATTCATTAGCATGGGTTCATTGAGGTCCAACACCTCACAACGTTAAACAGACAGAAACATAAGGTTATTTTATCTAAAAATACATTATTTAAAAGAATTACAAAAGGAAATACATAAATAATTTTGGCCACAAAACTTCGTGACAGGATAGTTAAAATGTTTAAAAAAACAAGAAGCAAAATATTCCACTAACCAATAATCAGTGTGAGATGAAAATGTATCTTTCTACTGGCTTGCTTAATAGCATGATTATGATGTATTGACAAAACTGTTTATTCAGGCAAACTCAACTGATGATGTTTTTGTTTGTTTGTCTTCACATTTTGCTTGTTTGTAATTAAGCACAAAGCTACACAATGGGCTATCTGTGCTCTGCCCACTACGGGTATCGATACCCGGATTCTGGCGTTGTAAGTCCGTAGTTATACCGCTGTGCCACTGGGAGGCTTCACATTTTGTGTAATACAATTTGTTTTTCTTCAGACAGTTTTTGTGGTAAAATTCAAAGCTGTGTGTTTTTCTACTTAAAATTTTACCACCTTAAACGTTGCTATTTTCCACGAAGCAAACTGTACGTTAAAAAGAACAACATTTATTCAGATGTTATTATTAATATGTGATTATATTATCTAAAATTTTGGTTACTTTGAAATGTGAATTTCTCAATCTAGAATATCATCGGATAACGGGATTTGACCCCAACTCTTATTGCGAACCCATGCAAGGCCCCATTTTGGGGTAACGGGACATAACCCATGAACCTTCGAATTCAAGTTCGTCGGGTTAACCATGTCAAGTCCTATTAAAATGCAGCGTTTCGATAGAACTTGCGGACTTTAATATCTTAACCAACACTACAACTAATGGTTTGAGAGAATTTCATGATTAACTGTCTGAAGCCAGCTTTATATTAAGACGGTTATAATTATAGTAGTTTCCTTAATATTATATATTCTCTTTTATTTAGTTAAACGTAAGTGCATCATATTTTTTAGATATACAGTGAGTATGTTATACTGATTTCAGCTCATTAAGTCATTATACACCTCTAATATCACTACCATGAGATCTGGTGATACTCAAGTATTAGTTAGTGTTGGTGGTTGTTCCTAAATCTGGAGATATTGTTTTTTAATTTGAAGAATCTAGTGAATTAGCACATGAATAAATTTTGTAGATGTACTTGTACTCTTCTATCTACATTACTGTACAGTTAATTATTGTTACTGAAATAGATAATGCAGCATCGCCTTTATTTCCACTAATAACGTTAATTCTGTAGAGGCTTCCTCGAACTACCTGAACATAATGTAGTTTATTAGGTAAAAACATGTTTTAGAATCTCTGGCCTCGTGTTGTATAATATCGTTACTTTTGTACTTGATAATATTCTGTAGATGATTGTTAATTAGGCATAGAAATCTCGTTTTAAGACGGTTAATTTAAGGTGAAAACTAAATGGGAATTTTAATTAACCTTGTTGTGCTATAGAAAAAACTGATAGCTATGAAAAACTTTGTTGTAGAACAAAACAAAAGAACCGATAGTTGGGAGGAGGAAGTTTGTTGTAAAACAAAACAAAAGAACCGATAGTTGGGAGGAGGAAGTTTGTTGTAAAACAAAAAAGAACTGATAGTTGGGAGGAGGAAGTTTGTTGTAAAACAAAACAAAAGAACTGATAATTAGAAGGAGGAATTTTCTCATAAAACAAAAAGAAACTGATAATTAAAAAGAGCCAGTTTGTTGGAAAACAAAGAAGTAATAGGGACCAATTTCCTATTTTGATTTTTTTTAAATATAAACGAAAAAAAAAGAAAACTGTGGAACCCCTGAATTTAATCCATTTGTAACAGTATTGTTTATTTT
>NW_013670130.1:83668-94970 GCF_000517525.1 Limulus polyphemus | reverse complement strand
TCATGTAGTAGTTGATTAGCAGAGTGACGTAGTGAAACTTGGTATATACAATACTCATGTAGTAGTTGATTAGCAGAGTGACGTAGTGAAACTTGGTATATACAATACTCATGTAGTAGTTGATTAGCAGAGTGATGTAGTGAAACTTGGTATGTAACTACTCATGTAGTAGTTGCTTAGCAGAGTGACGTAGTGAAACTTGGTATGTAACTACTCGTGTAGTAGTTGATTAGCAGAGTGTAGTGAAACTTGGTATGTAACTACTCATGTATTAGTTGATTAGCAGAGTGACGTAGTGAAACTTGGTATGTAACAATACTCATGTAGTAGTTGATTAGCAGAATGAAGTAGTGAAACTTGGTATATACAATACTCATGTAGTAGTTGATTAGCAGAATGATGTAGTGAAACTTGGTATTTACATTACTCATGTAGTAGTTGATTAGCAGAGTGATGTGGAACTTGGTATGTAACTACTCATGTATTAGTTGATTAGCAGAGTGATGTAGTGAAACTTGGTATGTAACAATACTCATGTAGTAGTTGATTAGCAGAATGATGTAGTGAAACTTGGTATATAACTACTCATGTAGTAGTTGATTAGCAGAGGTTTCACTACGTCATTGGTATGTAACTACTCATGTAGTAGTTGCTTAGCAGAGTGACGTAGTGAAACTTGGTATGTAACTACTCATGTATTAGTTGATTAGCAGAGTGAAGTAGTGAGACTTGGTATGTAACAATACTCATTTAGTAGTTGATTAGCAGAGTGACGTAGTGAAACTTGGTATGTAACAATACTCATGTAGTAGTTGATTAGCGGAATGATGTGAAACTTGGTATGTAACTACTCATGTAGTAGTTTGTAGACAAAATGAGAAAATACTGATTAAAATTTTATGTAAACATTTGTGACAAAGCATTCCAAATTTTACAAAATTTGTACAGTATGCATACATACTGCAAGAAATCACATGGGCTGCTGTTTTTTGTTTAGCTACTCACCGAGAGAAAACACCAGTCCATTTGGTTTCCTGTAGTAATTTCAACATGATTTTGTTAGCCAATTTTGGTCAAAGCGAGCTAAAA
Source organism: Limulus polyphemus (assembly GCF_000517525.1). Lineage (NCBI taxonomy): Eukaryota > Metazoa > Arthropoda > Merostomata > Xiphosura > Limulidae > Limulus > Limulus polyphemus. The sequence continues at coordinate 93,881 of NW_013670130.1, read as the reverse complement.
AATTTAAGGTATTTTACCATAATTTTTGCTTATTTTTGTTCATATCTTATCGTTTCATAGCATGGCAAACTTAGCCAGAAATTTTTCTCCTCCTCCACCACACCAGTGAAAAAAAAAACTTACTTTAATCGATTTATTTCAAATTTCATACGTAGCTCATACATATATTTTCCCCTAGCTTGACAGCACATTTGGTTGTACTAGCTCAAGTGTTCTTGATGGGTTAAAGCGATTTCTTTGAAATTTGGTACACAAGGTAAGGAGAACTGAGAAACTTACCATGCAAAAAAATTGTAGGGAGAGTTTTGTTTTTGTGGTGGCACAAAACACTACTGTGTGTCTTGGTAGTCACATAGGAGTTGCTCAGCAGATGGACATAGTGAAAGCAATGCTCTCTGCACTTTCTAGTTGCACTATTTGCTGTGAAAGCTTGGTATATAGCAATGCTCTCTACACTTTCTACTTGTACTATTTGCTGTGAAAGCTTGGTATATTAGTGCAAGTAGAAAGTGTAGAGAGCATTGCTTTTGCTGTGAAAGCTTGGTATATAGCAATGCTCTTTACACTTTCTAGTTGCACTATTTGCTGTGAAAGCTTGGTATATAGCAACTAGAAAGTGTAAAGAGCATTGCTTTTCACAGCAAATAGTGTGTAAAGAGCATTGCTATATACCAAGCTTTATACTTGCACTATTTGCTGTGAAAGCTTGGTATATAGCAATGCTCTCTGCACCTTCTACTTGTACTATTTGCTGTGCATCTCTGTGGTGTTAATCATTGTGAGAAATAGAAAGTTAAACAGTAAAAATATCCAGTATATTTTGTATTTTCATTCATTGTTGTCAGAAAGAACCTTGAAAGTCTATTTACTTTTTGTAATAAACTAAATAAAAGTGTATAAAAAAATGTGCATATTACCATTGTGGAGATAAAAATAAGATGCTTATAATGTGAAAATACATTTTTTATAGTATGTATTTCACATTATTAAATAATTTAATTTTTCTTATTTTCAGCACCGTCTGTGGCAAATGTCCAAAGTGCTGTAGAGCACATTTTCCCCTTAGTGTATGAGTTCCGTAAAGAACCATCTGTTGAAGGTTTAAATGTTCCTGAAGATGTTTGTTTCAGAAGAACCAAAGCCCATCGCAATAGAAACTCCAGAACCAAAGAACAATATATAATGTCTGAAGATGATGATGAGATAGATGGTGACTTCTGTGACTCTTCAGACTAATTGCTTACCTCAGAAATCTATCGGTTCAGTCTGTACTGTGGTTTATTAGTGAAGAAGTTGAAACCATTTATAGTTGGCTATTAACTGGCAAATCTTTTTTTTTTCTGTATTCTAAGTAAAAAACAAAAAACTGTAATCGTATTATCTAATTTCAAGGGTAACAAATACTGAAAACTTGAAGTTTCTCTTATTTCAACATATTATAACTAGAGCTTGAAAAGGTCAATTTCTGCAGATAAATGTTTTGTTGCATCAAAGCTAGTGATTTAATGATTTAAGTTTTGGATTTGTTGTTCGTTGTGAGAGCTTTTTTTTTGAATGCCATTAATGGGTTATTAAAGTTTTTCTTAGTAGCATCTCGGTCCACTGCTAAAGAAGAACTTTTAATAAGATTCCACCAAGATATAAGAAAAATGACTTGCATTCTTGGCTTTGATTCTGGTCTTTTGTTTTACTGTATTTGTATAACCTGACTTATGAGGTTAGTTTTCAATATAGAAGGAAAATGGCTTGAAAATTTTGTTTGCTAGTCGAGTTGAAAACTGACTCTTATCAGAAATTACATGATTTTACAGTAGGAAAGATTGATGTTCTTATGCCCCTTCCTGCTTACGGTCAAACCATTTGGTCAATTCTTGTAATGACAGGAAGTTCTGCTTAGCTTTTGTCAGGATTTGACATCGGTAGTATCTTACAGCTTCCTTGAAGCTGTGTGCTAGAGGTTTTCACTTGGATTAGACAAAATTTACTTTGTCAAATTAATGATAAAGTCTGTTGTGTTTACAATATTTTCGTTTGTTTGACCTAGAACAATTAAAGATAGCTTCCTATACTTTTTTTCATGTTTCTGAAGTTATTATTAACAGTCAGAAATAAACGTATGTCTAAGTTTAGTGAAAGATTTGTCCACTGTGGGACTCTGAAATTAAATACTATTGTAAGTTTTTCTTTTGGGATTAATAAAGTGTATCTTTCAGATGTAAAAGCTTTAATCTTTACAATATCTGTTTGTGTTTATTTTATTTTGAGAAGTGAATAAAAAGTACACTTTAATATTTGTGTGTAATTTTTGTCTGATATCCAAAAAAATTGAGCATTTTTAGACAATTATTATTGTTATACACGATAACACTAGTAATGTTAAAGTTATCTAGCTGTTATAATTTCTGGCCTTAGGAAAATGTTTCTTACATTTGAGTTTCTAAAATGTAAGGTTTGTATTATTTGGTACATGATAGCAATCTTTACTTTTCTGAGGTCTTTAAGTTGGTTACTGCTAGATTATTCTTCATATATTAGTTGTTTCTTGCATTGAAAACATTCTGTATTATCTATAATCATTTATAAAACGTGCAACTTGTTATTTGTTTAAATTAATGAGAGAAAGATAAAGTTACCACATAATTATTGTTGAGTGACAAAAAAAAAAGTTTACAAAAATAGTAACAAATTACTGAGAACAACTAGCTGAAGATGTAACTGATGAAAAAGTTTGATCAGAAAAACCTTTGGTGTTTGACTGTGGGAAAGCACACTTCTCAGGCGGGCTAACTTCTAGTTGGGATTTTAAAACATATGTATTAAAAGAAATTATTTGTGTCTGATACCGAAATGGGTTTCAAGGGCACGTGATTAAAGTTTTTTTTTTATTTATTCTGAATGAAGTGTTCCTATCTTGCATTCTGTTTTACCAATATAGGTAGCTAGCCTAACACTAACAGGTAAAGATAAACTTACTTATATTCAAAGATACTTACTAAAATTTATGAAAGAAGTTAACAAATAGAGAAGTTAGAAGCAAACATGAAAGTGTGATTTATTACATATTTATTGAAGTGGAATAGTTATTGGATAATATAGGGTACTCTACAAGTTATGTTAGAAATAGTTTCAAAAGTTGAAAATAAGTTGAAGGAAACATTTTTCCCAACCTCGTCCTTATCATTTGAAGACACCTAATGTTAAATTTATTAACATAAACAATAAATTGCTTTGTGTTATAAGTATATTTTAAAAAATAGATTTTTATTGAAATAAGAAGCAAGTGTTTTTACTTCATGCAACCACTGGAAGCTGAACTTATGCAAGATAAGTCTTTGATTGTAAATATAAGAGAAATTTACATATAAAATGTGTTCCTAGGATCCATTATAAGTAACTTCATCAATATCTAGAAATATTGTGATAGAGTAAAAAGAAAATGAGCTCAGAGTGTTAAGTAGGAGTAGGTCATTTATATCTTTGGAAGGGAAACTGTGGTAGCCAGTTTGGAAGAATAACATTTTGTATGATCTTTTAATCCATGAAAAATTTAATTTAAAGTTGTCATCATTTAGTATTGAGTACTAAATGTATAAATTCTAAATAAATTTGTTTTTCGTATGTGAATATATTTAAAAAAAAAATCCTTAAGAGGCAGAGGAAAATATTGAAATAAATTACTTTACTGAACCTTATGAAATAAAAAATAACTAAGTTTTTTAGTTAACAACTAAGAACACGTGTGGGATGGAAATTTATTAAAACATGCTTTCCAAACTGAGCTTGTACGGTTTCAGAAGAAAATTTCTATAACTTTAAAATAAATATATTCAACAGTATAATATATTTAGTAAAGCAAAGAATTAATTAAAAGATCCTTAAAACTTCGCACATTTGTGGTTTGTTTCTAAGTATTGTAAACTTCGCAACTAGAATTCGTTTTTCACCATAACAGCTAATATTTTGATGTGAAATAAAAGTACAAAGTACTGCTCAAACCCTTTTATTTAATCTAGATTGATGCAGATATATTTTCAACTAACCTATGATTTTTCATAGTTGTTTCTAGTAATATTTTCAAAACTGAGCTTCATTAGTAATTATACAGACCAATATGATGCTTTGGTATTTAGACATGCTGATGTACGACAGAAAAGCCAAAGATATATTCAATACTAGTTATGGAAGGATGAATTTCATGATTGCCATGTGTCATACCGTATTTCATGTTTCGATAGGTTTTTAGAAAGTCTATGCTAGTTTGGAGTTTTAAGATTGAAGGCTGCAGCCTTAAACGTTCACTTGTGTAAAAAGATTAACACAAGTATACGACTTTATGACATTCAGTCTACACAGAAGTGTGGAAGTTTATAAAAGTTACATAAGTTTAAAAATAGTTGCAACAAAGGGCTGTAGTAACAAAAAACCACTAACAGAAAATGAAAATCACATTCAAGAAGAACGTGAATCATTATATTTTCAAAGGTAAAACTGATTATTCGTAAAATAGTAGAATAGGTCTTTTTAATAACGGGAGATTCAACAAGATATTTATTGCAGGGTATTGTCGAGTTTCTCTTAATACCCGAGTTCATGAGAATGAAAAAGAAAGACTGGATATAATATAAATCTACAAAAACAACTTTATAACTAGGAAACAGTATCTATACTTCCTTTGGACGATCGACTGGTGCTTGTATTGGATTGAAACTAGTTTATCAAAGTGATCAAGCTGAGATAATTTAATACCAGACTTGTTAAATTTAACTGTCTTTACTTCACGGGTAACATCGGACTTAGCCAAAATGACTAGTGTTATCACATGATTGTCATTATCATTCAGACATTGAATAACGTTGCTGTTTACAATCTTGGATAGCATGCAGTATTACAGATATACCTCCCATGAGCAGAACATCTGTAACCTCAATAGAATGACAAGGAACAAATGGAGCTGGAACTTTTTTGACCATGTGTTGTTGAAACATTGCACGCATTCACAATAACTGATAAACTTATAATAAAAATTATATTCATATATAAGAAGATAGAAAACGCATGATATGGTTATATATCATATAAATGTAGACCTATACTTTTGGATGTGCAAAAGGTAAAAAAATGCGTTGATTACAGTTGTTAATAGTAACTATTTAAACTGATATTGTAAAATTTGCTTTAGAAAGGAGAATATTAGCTATTTATCCTTTATTCATGTCAGCATTATTATATGTAGCCTCCCAGTGGCACATCGGTATGTCTGCGGACTTACAACGCTAGAATCCAGGTTTCGATACCCATGGTGGCCAGAGTACAGATAGCTCATTGTGTAGCCTTGTGCTTAATAACAAACAACTATTATATGTATTAACTCGATCAACATATTTTATTTAGCTGGCTTTTGCTTTATTAATTTTTACATAATTGACATTCCACGTGGAACGCTGACAAAACCTACATTCCCCTTCCCCCACCAAAGATGATTTCAAAAGTTGGTAAATATTTTAAAGCTTAATTTCTAAAAAAAATCCTAATTATAAGTTCGTGTAAAAATCAGCTACTTCAAAGTTTATTAAAATTCAGCTTTTGTAAAAACTGGATATAAAATTTGAAAATTCATAAAAAAAGGTGTTAATAGCAATTCAACATTATATTGAAATTTTCTTGCATTGGTTACACAGGTCGAGATGGCGCTAAAAGAAGTAAACTAAGCAGCAGAACATTAGTACAAGCTCCTGAAAGGAAGGTTGTGTACCATTTTGATTCAAATTAGAACAAACTATTTTGACAATGTAGAAAGCGCCTAGTGATGAACGCAGTTTCAAAAATAGCTTTTTTTTTTTTATAATAACCCGAGATATTTATCTGAATTAATCAGAAGTGAAGGCTAAGCCTATTCGAATGATTGAATCAACCACCTTTTGTTGCCATGGTGATATTATGGTAAAGATTTATTCGAATAAGATTGAATCAGAGATTTTAATATATGGCAAGTAACTTTATTTGTGCTAGCAAAGATATCCTGTATTTATTTTTTTCACCTAAATAACGTCGAATAAAACCCGAGATGGCGATCAGCATATATACACAAAAATCCTTGGTTCGTTACTATTGACAACAAAACTGCAAGAAAAGAAACTGTCACAAGTTATTTACGAGAACAGTTACTGGCATTGTCTTTCATTATTTCTCACACAAGGTATGACTATATTTTTATTATTCGTGGTTATCACCTTAAACTACTGATAATAAAAGTATTAATCAGTTCTAATGCTATACTCTTTGATTCCTGTAGATTTGAATATAATTAAATTTAATAAACTAATTACTATGGACAAGATTTCAATTTAACTGATAATTTTGTAAATTTTAACGTTAACCTTCATTTGGTTAGAGTAAAAATTTAAACCAGTAATTAGCTCTTAAAACATACATTTTTTAATTATTACGGTGCATAAGTCATGATATCTTATGCCTACAAAACGTGATCTATAGATTGATAATAATTTTAAAGAAATCTTTCTTTACTGGCCCTCATCGGCGTGCAGTCGAGATACAGTTTCATTTAATTTTTAAAAGTGGGATTTATCATAATGAATGAAATTCGTCCTATATATTGTTACGCCTCCGTTCGTTAGTTAAATTTCCCCAAAAATTCTTCCCGAAGAAACTTTACCGATACAAGTCCTTTCTTAAATAAAACTGGTTTATTCTTTCTGAATACAACTTTGCGATGTTTGTTATAGAGCGACTGTTGAAATTAAGTGTACTATAATTCACAACGAACTTCTCATGTGCTCAAAAATATTCTTACTTATTACCCTCGTTGCTTCTTGGCCGGTCTTATATATATACAAGACTACCCCAATCTAGTAGTCTCCTGACATTTCGTGAAGGTTCGAGAAGGAAGTGGAGTGATACGAGCGTCACGTGACCTGCGTTGTCGTAACAATAGCCATAAAGCAGACATTCCCAACCTGGGATACATTTGCACATCTCAGGGGATACAAAGGGGTCTGGGAGTATAACCATGGTTTACACTTTACATGGTGTTTTAATCTACAGTCAAACAAAGAGAGCAAAGTGGCTCACATAAATATACTCTCTTTAGATAAAAAGTTGTGATCACAGTGAACGTTGTGATGTTATTGCTGTACTACATTATAACTCATGTTTTCAATAAGTAATATATAACATAAGCAATATAGAACACACGACGTTACAAATCAGCTAATAAACTAGGAATCAGCCAACTGGGCAAACTCTCCTCTCTCCGCTAGTGCTTTGGGAGAGAAGGCCCAAGGGGTACAGAGGAACAAAAAGGGAATTCCTGCCATAAAGCTTAAAGTTCATGATATTAATTATTATTTTATTAAGCTATAAACTTTAAAATACTACTAAGAATTATATGGTATTAATGTAATCACAAACTTATTTTTTTGTTTCATATCGTACTTAGATAACAAGTCACGGAAGAATGTATATTATTTTTGACCATATTATTTGAAAACTTAAAATTTGTTTTAAATTTCGTACAAATTAAAACCTTTACGGCGTTCGTTTGTTTCGAGCATTTGCTGGTTGGTGGCACATTGTATACTCTAAGTATAACTATGTATGCTGCTATACCTAAGCAAAATTTTGAATGGACTATTTTATTTTAGTGTCATTAATGAATTAATACATAATAATCTGTGAAATAGTGATGGCTTTTGACTTGAAAAAAGAAGAAGATGTCAAGGAGTTCTTAGAGAACCTTGGCATTGAATATCGTTTTCAGTGCTATCGAGAAAAGGAACCAGATGGTATGTTTCAAATTGACGAATTAAATTTATAGATGCATCTAATTTAATTAGTTACTAAGCCTAAGACTATAATTATAGATTTGAAATCAGTGTTTTCTACACCTGCTGATCTAACAAAGAACTATTAACTAAGTTATAGTTCGACAATCCGGCGAGAATGTACGTCCCGCACGTTCAGTGTTGTTCAGTTATTTAATAAAATTTATATGATATTAAAAAATCAATTTTTTAATTACTCATGTAAATTAAAAGTGAAATACAGTGTAAATTTTACTATTAGTATTACTAATAAAATATTACAAAATACAAGTAAAAATCAGTTAGGTTAGAGAAATAACTTGTATCTGTACGTGATACTACTAATAATAGTAATACTAGTATTAGTAACAGATAAGTATAGCCAAGACTCCAGATCAGCATATTTTTCTCTGGATGAAGCACTTAAATAGTACTAAATGCTACAAGTTGTATGTCATTCATTAACACCAACTCTCCTCTGCAAAAATAAACAAAAAAATCTCCAAATCTGTTTTGGTTTTTGTGTAAATTACAAAAAACTTCTGCCCAGTATATATTTGCCTAGATGGAGCAGTTCATTAGTAATGAATGATACATTTCATATGTAACTCAGTTACTCTTGTCCTCTCCAACAAGATTAAGATTTCAGCTGTTAATGAAGTCATAATTATGGATGTGACTGTTAATTAAATCTGAATGATACCTTTCATATTGTATTTGATTACTCCACTTCTTTTCCTATACTAATAAAAATAATTATTCTCTTAATATATAATATTTAATAATAATAGCAAAGGAAAAAAATAAACCTTTGGATGGGCTTACTTTTGACCTGACAAAAGTATTCAACTCTAATGAAATCATTCTCAAATCCAAAAATAGAAAACCACATTTTGTTATATTTTCCAGAGTAAAAATGAAAACGCAACCATTTTCTTAGGTGCTTACAAAAATTATGATGTCATTGTGAAGTTTTGAATGATCATTGAATTTTTATTTATTATAAGGATGTGTTAAAGAGCTTTTTCATTAAACAAAATGTTACCTGAAAATTTTGATACTTATTCTGGGTGAAATAATTTAAAACACCTAATATGATATACCCTGTATATCATGTGTTACATAACTTTTGTTACTACTGTCTTCTGTAGTGGTATATATTGGATAGTTTAACACATTACATGCCATGTTTTGGATTTGTGGGATCAGTTCAGTGGAAGAACGGAGTTTTTTGGAATGGATGGTTTACATTTAAATAGGGTAGGGACTGGCTTGTTTCCTAAGGCTATTAACTTAGCTCTTTGGGAAATTTTAAACTAGGACTAGACAGTAGTGAGGGCCAGGAAAAACTAAATACAAAAATAATATGAGGCAGAGAAAAGTTTAGCAGAGGAAATGAGTACAGAAGTAGTTAAAAGGATAGGATTAATTGTTACTACTGTAATACTAGAAGTATAAGAAATAAAATATATGACTTTAGAGCATTGGTAGAAATGGAGGATTTTGATATAATGGGAATGACTGAAACATGGTTAAACATAGATGATTTTGATGACAGAAATTTCTTTGAAATACTGGGTTACAGTCTATAATAAGAATAGGGGGAGGAGTGGCTTTATATGTAAAATGTGATTTACATCCTGTTGAATTTGAGGATAACAAAGGTAATAGCAAGAGATTGAATTCATTTGGGTTTCTTAGTAGATATAAAAGAAAAAGGCTTTTAGTGGGAATTTGTTACAGACCACCAAATGATACTGATGAAATTTGTGAGAAACATTTTACAATGACGTTAAGATTTCAGCTGTTAATGAAGTCATAATTATGGGTGACTTTAATTTCAAGCATATAGATTGGGAAATGCTAGAGTCAAACCATGAGGGAGAAGGTTTTTGGAAACTGTTCAGGATGGCTTTCTTCACCAGTTAGTTTAGGAACAACTAAAAACAATGCTATTTTAGATTTATTGTCAACTTCAAATATAGAAATGATCGAGAGGGTGGAAATTGGGGAACATATAGGTGCAAGTGATCATTACTCTATTAGGTTCGATGTTTTGCCACATATGGAGATAGGAATAATGATATTTTGGTTAAAAATTTCAAAAAAGCTAATTTTGAAGGGATGTGACAAGAAGTATCTGTTGTGAATTGGCATCTGAGTTATTTTGAGACACTGATCAGATGTGGAAAATGTTTATAGATAAATTTTTAAATAGTCAAGATAAACATATTCCTTATAGAAAGAAAAGTGTAGCTACAAGTGAAAAACCAGGTTAGCTCACAAAGAGTTTAAGAAATAAAATGTAAAGAAAAGTATCATAAATTTAAGAAATGTAAATTGGCCAGAATCACAGGAGATTTTGAAAATTATAGAAGATCAAGAAAGTTGGT
>NW_013670130.1:78815-82668 GCF_000517525.1 Limulus polyphemus | reverse complement strand
GGGTGTGCTTGCTTCACTTGTATCTTAAGTTGTGGACTGTCCAAGGCATCTACGAACTGATCCCTCAGTAACAACTTGAGGAGATCGGGTGGTGCAGTTGGGTAGGCCTTGTGTGCCATGCTTTCCAAGTCCTGTGCCAGCTCTTGCAGGCTGTCCCCTTTAGCACGGACTCTCGTCCTAAACCTAGCCCTGTAAACTTCTGACTGATTTTGGGTTCCATACCTGAGTTTTAGAGCCGCTACCAGTGCTCTATAGCTGTGTCTGTCATCTGCTGACAACTGTTCAAGTATTTCCAGAGGTTGTCCTTTCAAGCTCGTCGCCAGATATACTGCTTTCAGCTCCTCTGTCCATCCGTTCATCTCTGCCAGTACTCAAATTGTGCTCTATATGCTTCCCAAGGTACCTTCCCATCATATTCCTGTGGCTTCCTTCGTACTGGATCACTCCTATTACTGACATTCATATCTGGGATGTGACTTCCAAAAGGGCTGAAGATGTCTGCATTAGGGTTTAGCTGCAGGATCTGGAAGGGGCTTGCCATTGTCTGGGGCTGATCAAATCGACGGTTAATGTGTTCTCCTTGTGTAAAAGACAATAAATCATCCTTTAATGTATCTAATTCGCATTTAAATTTACTAATGTTTTCCATTTGTACTTCTTGCAACTGTTGTAGTCTCTCTTCTTGTTTATTTTCTTTCTCCTCCAATAGCTGTTGTAATCTCTCTTCTTGTTTATTTTGCTGTTCGAGCTGCCACTGTTGCAGGTTTTCTTGCAACTGCTGTAATCTCTCTTCTTGTTTCTTTTCTCGTTATTCTTGTTTCTTTTTTTGTTTATTCTCTCATTCTTCTTGTTTCTTTTCTCTTTCCTCACACCACTGCTGTAATCTCTCTTCTTGTTTATTTTCTCGTTCTTCTTGTTTCTTTTACTGTTCTTGTATTGCTGTCACCAAGTCTGCTAAGCTGTAGTTTGATTTGCCGCTTCTCGTTTCCATTTGTTTTTGTCCCACTCTCTGACACCAATTTGTTATGCCTCCGTTCGTTAGCTAATCTTCCGTAAAAATTCTTCCCAAAGAAACTTTACCGATACAAGTCCTTTCTTAAATAAAACTGGTTTATTCTTTCTGAATACAACTTTGTGATACACTTAATTTCAACAGTCGCTCTATAAGAAACGCTATAATTCACAAAGAACTTCTCACGTGCTCAACAGTATTCTTACTCATTCTCTTACGTTGCTTCTTGGCCGGTCTTATACATACAAGACTACCAGAATCTAGTAGTCTCCCGATTTTTCATGAAGGTTCGAGAAGGAAGTGGCGTGATACGAGTGTCACGTGACTTGTGTTGTCGTAACAATATATATATAGACACGTATAGAATTTCGAATCTTTGCACATACTTAGATCTATTATCTCTTGGCTCCAGTCATTTGCGTCATTTTTGATTTCCGTTTGGTGTGTTTTCGAAATTTTCGAGGTCCTACGAAGATAATAAGTAAATACACGATATCATGTAGAATAATGTATAGAACATATGAAAATAAGAAGAAAATACTCAGCGTCAACTACAATTTTAATATTGTGGCTCTAAAGAAATGTCTCAAAAACAACAATTTCTAAGCTGTTTATAAATATCCAAACACCAGTAACAACTTCCTACCTTCGAACACGTCTGTATCTTGCAATAAAGAACAAGGAGTCTGTATAGTCTCCTGTCAATCTTGTGACAAAGTTTATGTTGGTGAAACGGGTAGAAATTTAGATACAAGACTCGCAGAACATAAAAGGAATGTTAAAAATGGTCAAATAAATAATACAATTTTTTTTTTCATATGAGAAATCTTGATCATACAATTAACAGGAAATCATCCAGAATGATTCATAAAACTAGTAATTATGTCAAAAGAAGAATTGTATAAAGTCAAAAATTGACAAACTTCAACATTTCAGAAGATCACTATAAACTGAATCCTTTACTGACATCATATGACATCAAGGGACTTGGAACGACCGTTATAAAATAAACTGTATGTGTTTCTCACGCATAGAAAAGTTGGACCGAAGAGGACACCTGAAAGTATTGAAACTTATTTCCGTATAAACTTCTCGTTCCGACGATAGTGGATGTAAACTTTATTTTATCCTACGAAAATTTTTATTTACAAATTAATCAAGTTGAATTCTTACAACGGTTAAATTTCAAATATCAAACCGCAATTTTTGTGGCAGTGATTACTTGAAATTTATTTTGTAAGAAAAAAAATAGAATCTTAGCAAAATATTGAACTTCCCACAATCCCTAGCAAGATGTGCGTGTGCCCAGCTTAGCCTGCGTCGTCTGCAAATAAAAAATCGTCTGCTTCTGCACTGTTGTTATTATGTGTTCGAGTTTACCTTCAGTCGAAGGAGGACAAAGCTTTTACTTGGTTAATCGATTGTTTTAAGCTTAAAGTTATACTTCGATGGACTGGTAAGCATAATTTGTTGCTATGAGCAGCGATTTAGGCCAACTACTAGTAGTTTTGTACACGGATTTGTTTTTTTTGTTCAAATAATTGTTACTGTTTTTTTTTTTTAGTGCTGCCTGCGAAGGTAGCTAATCTTATTCTTTTAACTGCCCTTACCCTAATTAATTCACTAGTTAATTGCGGACTGCGCCAGCCAGTAGGGCTAACTGAATTATTTTTAGCAGTTCCTTGGTCATGAAATATGGCTTATAATTTATTACTATTAGGAGTCAAGGCGTAGGCCCTACCGATTTATCCCTTAGGCTTAACGAAAAATCAGCTATTCGTAGGCTTATGGTATTGCCACTGTTAGGATAATGTACGTGTGCATCTAGGCCTAACAGAAAAGTTAGGCTAGGAAGTGTGGTCTGTGATAACAAGAGATGGCGGTAGTTGTATATAATGTAGTCGCTACTGAACATTTTAAAGAAAATCGTGTGCTCCAAGTCTATATTACTACTTTCTCAATTAGGCCTCTTTTATATAATATAAAAATTAAAAAAAAAATGGGGGTGGGCTTCACCCCTAAATCACTTGATTTATGGGTTTATTCCTATTTCGTCTACCCTAATGTAATCATATACCAAAATAAATGTTTTATATTTTTTCTGTAAACTTGGTGTGCCACTTTATTGTAAATGAAAAAACTTAAAGCAGTGTTATAATTTCGTGACAACAAGCTAGGCTTTTTATGTGACATATTTGTAGTGTGTATGTGCATGTACATAAAAAATATCGATCTGTGAATGTTTTAAAAGTGTATTGCACCATATTGTTAAGAGTATAAGTACAAAAATGCTTTGTTTCTAATATGTGCCAAAGTGATTTTTGCATCTAAACCTTATTCTATATTTGACAACCAGATGATTGTATTTTTTTTTAGATTTATTCCCATTTAGTCTATTGCTAATAGACGAACTGGGATGTTACCGGTTTGTTACACAAGCTGCCAGCTATTTCATATTATACACTAGTAGAGCCACTGGTGGAATGGTTCTCCTGTTTTTTGTTCATAGACTACTTGATTTTTTAAAAAATCTTTGCAGACCACAGTGAAAATATAATATCAAAAATTTATTTAATATTGTCTATGCTGTACAACTGAAAGTAGAATATTAGTGACATTTTGAAGCTCAAGGATCCAGAAAGATGTTGAAAGTTGGATAATACTGGAAGGAACTTTAGAGTAGAATAAAGTTCAAGTCAAGAAAGAAAGAAAGAATTTGCTTGTTATTAATCACAAAACTACACAGTTGGCTATCTGTGCTCTGTGGGTATCGAAACCTGAATTTTAATATTGTAAGTTGTGAGACTTACCACTGAGCTGTTGTGTGTGTGTGTGGTGGGG
>NW_013670130.1:77549-78545 GCF_000517525.1 Limulus polyphemus | reverse complement strand
TTTGGGGGGGGGGGGGGCTAAAGAAAAAAGTTACTTTATGATTTAAGTCATGTTTCAGATAAAGTTATTTAGAAGTTAGAGCCAATTATTAACAATACTAAGTTGCCTTACTGGATTGATCCCCTTTTCATGATCTACATCCAAGTGTAAATTGTCTTAAAACTTACTTGTTTCATGTTTCAAAGAAATTAAGTTCTTATGTTTATAGTGAAAAGAAATCTCAGGAAAATGCCTTTATCTGTGCTAATAAACATTATTTAATTCAGTGAGTTGAAAAATGGCTTACTCAAACCTGAACATTATCTTGTGAAAATACAACTTTGTTATTTTTCAGCTTTTGTTGCAGTGAAGAGACAAATATTTTATTATTAAATTAATAAGATTACCTAAAAAATATCAAAATGTCTACAAGTGTCAAGTATAAAAAAATAAACAATAATCTTTATAAATAACTATATAAACTCTTAGAAGTACTTACTCTTGTTTCTTTAATGTTGGATGAACAATTATTTATATTGTGGTTGGTTCAATTTCAACAGATACCAGTATCAATAATATAAAAAAAGTCTGCTTTATAGATTTTATTACTTCTCCTTTTTATTGTTAATAATAGTAGCTTAAAAATTACATTCAGTTCATATGATAGGAAGTATAGTATTATAAATATAAATTTTTCAATACAAACTTGTATAAATTTGGCAATGATGTTCTGTTTGAAGATGGTTAGTGTGACATTTGAAAGAAAGTTTTATTTTGAAATAAATGTTTTGTATTGTATGCAACATTGTAAGAAACTGTTTAACACATGTTGTGGTAAATGGTTGCTAAACATTTAATCCCTTGAATAACACATAAATGTTTAATTTGGCACATATTTTACAAACATAGGTGAGTTAAACAACTGAAGACACCCTACACATATGATGCCTTATCTGTCAAAATACGTTTTCATAGTATTTGTTATCGTTCAGTCTGCAAGTTCCACCACGAAGCTGG
>NW_013670130.1:75501-77197 GCF_000517525.1 Limulus polyphemus | reverse complement strand
CTTTGCTAGGATGACTCCTACCTTGCCAAAATTTATATTTGTGTCCCTTAGTCCTATAATTTTCACTGTTAAATATGAAAAAAGATGATGTATGAACACTATCAATTCCCATTACAATCTTAAACACCTCAATCAGATCCCTCCTAACTCTTCTTTTTTTCAAGAAAAAACAATTTGAGAGATTTCAGCCCCACCTCGTATGACAATCTTTCCACACGAGGCACCATTCTAATAATCCTTCTTTGAATCATTTCCAACAATTCAATGTCTTTCCTAAGGTAAGGAGCCCAAAACTGAACATGATATTCCAAATGTGGCCTAACCAGTGAAATTACAATGAAATTATAACCTCTTCAGACTTGTATTCAATATTTCTGTAGATACAACCTAAAATCCTATTTACCCTACCACTAGCAACAGCACACTGCTTGGAAGGCTTTGATCAACTATTACACCAAGATTCCTTTCTTTCATGACACTGTTAAGGTTATTCCCATCAAAATTATACTTATAATTTAAATTATGATAACCCACATGCATTATCTTCCATTTCTTAAAATTAAAACCCATCTGCAATTATTTTCCTAACTCACTAAATGATCTAAATCCTTTTGTAAATCAGCAGCATCCTCTTAACAGCTAACAACACCCAAGACCTGAATATCATCTTCAAATTTAAGTAATTTATGGACTATTCCTTCATCTATGTCATTGATGTAAATCAAAAATAGCATAGGTTCTAAGACTGATCCCTGAGGTACCCCACTTGTGACATAAATCCAGTTTATCTTAACTTCATTTGTAACAACCCTCTGCTTTCTTCCATCCAGCCACTCTTCTATCCAATTTGCTAACTTATCCCCCACACCAATAGAGATAATTTATTTTACAAGTCTTTTCTGTGGCAACTTGTCAATGCTTTCTGAAAATCCAGATACACCAAATCTACACCATTCTACATAAGCAGTAACCCTTTAAAAGAATGTCAAATGATTTGTAAGGCAAGATTTCCCCTTTGTGAAACCATTTTGACTATCCAATAAATTTCTAAACTTTGTTAAATGACTTTGCAAAGCATCTTATAACAGACTTTCCAAAACATTTCCCACAACTGATGTATAAGACTAATGGGTTTATAGTTACTGGGACAATTTTTTATCACCTCCCTTGAAAAGAGAAGTTACATTAGTTAACTTCCAATCCTCTGGTACCTGTCCACTATTCAAGGACTGACAAAAAAAATAGTAGTAAGTGGCTCACATATCCAATCTTTAACCACCTTTAAAACCCTTGGGGAAGTATTGCCTGGCTTAGGAGCCTTATCATTTTTTTAAACTTCCCAATTTTTTCTTAATAAGCTCAGAATTAATCCAGTCATCTTGTTTGATCTCTTTTCCAGATCTCTGTTCAAGATGTGCAATACTGCTTAAGTCTTCCTTCGTAAAAACTGAAGAAAAAGTACAATTTAATAACCCAGCTATCTTATAGTCATCAGATACTAGTCTTCCTTCATAATCCTTCTAGGGTCTTACCCCCATTCTAACATTTTGTTTACCTTTAATGTATTTAACAAAATCCTTTCTGTTAATTTTTACATTTTCAGTCAATCTTTACTCATACATCCTTTTTGATGTCCTAATTTCCTGTTTCACCAACTCTCTTGATCTTCTAAATTTCCTCTCATACCTTACAGACT
>NW_013670130.1:56418-75475 GCF_000517525.1 Limulus polyphemus | reverse complement strand
CTTGATCTTCTAAATTTCCTCTCATACCTTACAGACTTTAAATTTCTTAAATTTTTGTGGAGTGGTTAAGAAAAGCACTGGCAAATGTACTTGAGTTTGCGTGCTAGGAACTAGGAAAAGCAGCCGTATAACAGAAGAAATGCTACAACTAAAACAGTCAAGTAGAGGACCTTTTGGCAATGAAAAGTGCCAGCAGCATGGAAGCCGCTAGACTTCAGTTGGACAAGTCCACATCTGATACTCAGGCAAGTTTGTTCTTTGATGTATGAGATCCAGCTTTCATGAGATGCACACAATCACATCCAGCATGTGGATAAGTTGTGATCATATGTTACAGATGAACCTCTTGGGCCCTGGCTTGGCTGGGAATCAGAGTTTGGGGCCATTGAGGCAGATGAGACTGTTGTGAAATACCTCAGCTCAACTGATGAGGAGGAATTAAGAAACTTATCTGGCTGTAATTGATGAGTCAGATGATGAAGTACCTGAAGAGGTGTTGGAAAGCTCCAGTAGCCAACTGGATTATTGCCTCTGACCTCCTGACCAGATTAGCTAAGATAATCAATTCTTCATGCTACTAAAAATTGAAAGGTCTTAGTGACCCTTGCTTTCAGAGCCTCCAGGAGTTGGTGTAAGATACCACATAGGCACTGTGTACGACTACCATTTGCATAACAGGACAGTTGAAAAGGCTTAATGATTCTTGCTTTCTTGGGTGGTGATGTAAGACACCATATATGAATTGCACTGTACAATCATCACTTGTGTAACTGATTGTTAGGACAGTTGATTGGTCTGGAAGCTCACAACTGAGATCCTTGTTTTCAGAGCTGCTGAGTGATTTTCCAAGCAAAAGTCACCTACTCTTATTAGACTAGTAGCAGTTCTCTTGATAAAGTTGTTGTGTTTCCTACAGAAAAAGGCTTTTGCTCACTTACTTGTATATGACTTCTCTATGTGCAGAGAGGGAGTTATGTTCTCCACAAGTGTAGAAAATGGGTTTGCTTGACTGATTTCAGTGGAATAGATCTTGTATCATTGAGGTTATTTATGTTTGCTTTGAGTGAACTGACTTGTATGAGGTAATACAGTGTTTCAGCATTCTGCAGTTGGTGGCTGTTGTAAACACTGATTGTACATATACTGTTGACTATAGTATTTAACCATAGTTGATCTGAAGGTGTATTGCAGTACAAAGTAGTGACATAAGAAATATGATTCTGGCAAAAGGAGTTTTGGCTGAATATTATCATTCATCTAAATTCAACCAGGAATTACTTATTTCAAAAAGCTGATAAAATTCTGTTGACTTTCACTGCTCACAGATGGCAGCATGTTACTGGACCATGATGACCATCAAATAGTTCATAAGTGTAGCCTGTGTAGATTACTGTGGTAACTGTGCTTATGCTTGAGGTGATCTTTCAGAAGCTACAGGTGTATATGGTGATGTGTGAAAGTTGGAAATTTAAGTATATGTTTCTGATAATAAAAGTGTGCATAAATATATGAAACTTTATAGAAAGAAGCCATTTATAAGTGTTGTCCAACAGAAAATGAATCAGTCATCAGGAATACACTAGAAGGCAACTTTTAAATGATAATATAAAGTTAACTAATGGCTTACCAGGCATTACTTGAAAAACAGTGGGCCTGTTGTTTTTATTAATGCAGGCATGAGAATGGTTCGATTTTTACATTGAAACATTCAGCAGTGAATGGATTTTACAGGAATAGATGAGAGTAATGGATCGTCTTATGCCACACTTGTAGAAAAATACAGTTTTGACCATTAACATTTTAGTCAGAATGAAATGTGGGATGAAATTATCAGTATCACTAAATGTTAATTTGGGGCACCATTGTTTTATTTAGTTATGTGAAATATTTTTGATTATGCTGATTGAAATATTTCCAAAAAATGCAATTTTCTGAATATGTTCTTAACATTTCTCAATAAAAGGCCAGTTAGAATTCATGAAAATCCAGACTGTGCACTTACCTGTATATATGAAGAATAATAAGCTTACTTGCTTTAACACAACAAATTGCATTGTTGATTATCTGTCTGCAGCAGCACAAGGTTAGCAGTATTTGCTAATTGAGTGATGAACAGCCCCATTAATCAATTACATTTGAATAATTGTTTAGTACTATATACCTCAAACCATCTCTCTAGTCAGAAGCTCAAGAAGAAGGAAAGAAAAACAAAAATGTTACCAGTGGGTGTTTCAAGCCAGTTGAATTCCCTCTAGTCAGCAGTTCAAAAACAAAGTTGGCACCAGTTGCTACCAGACAGTTGTCTTTCTTCTAGTTAGCAGTTATAAACAAACAAAGTAATAAACACAAAAAAGTTATCTGTGGGTATTGCCAGCCACTTGCCTTCCCTCTAGTTAGTAGTTCAAATGATGAATTAAAAAAAGAAATTGGCAATGTGTGCTGCTGACAGTTGCCTTTTCCCTAAGTAACTGGTCAAAATTAGTAGCAGATAGCCTTAGTAACTTTGCCATAACAAAGACAATGCATATTTTGAGGCAAAGGGATTTGAGGATTATCATTGAATAAACCTGAAGTAAAAACTTATAAGGCTAAAATTAGACAGAGCACAGATAGCCCATTATATTACTTTGTGCATAATGACAAATAAGCACAAAAGCAATATTTAAAAAGACTTGGATATTTGAATAAACATGCTAGTTTTGATCATTTTCATGACAGTTAATTTAATCCTAGTTTTATTTAATGGAGCATTGTAATAATGGAAAACTAATAATTGTAAACTGGTTTTGATTAATCATCTTAATTGTAATTTTGATTAATAGTTTTAATTGTAATTTTGATTAATCGATTAGTTTGCATGACACTAATTGATGTAATCTATGCTCATAGGTAATTGATTAAATTACACAGCTCTAAGCAGCCCATGTTTCATCAAAGTACTTGCTATAGAACCAATTACAACAAATTGAATACTGTTATTTTCAAACTGTACATTCCTGTGTAGAGCTGATTCTTTTATTTTGTGTTGTGAAATGTTACTTTTAATCTTCTGAAAGAAAACATTTTTATTTCTTAACAGTTAAAGAGAAATATGCTTTATAATACTCAGGCTGCTTAGTTGTTTTTTCACTGAACTTTTGAATGTTTCAGGACTTTGATCTTTTACTTCTATGTTTGTTTAACATTGTGAATTTAAATAATGTTTTGTAATTTCTTTCCCAGACCAGAAAGTCCATGAAATTGCAAAAGAGGAATCAGATTGTTGTGTAAATTTAAAAACATGCTTCTGGGAGGGATTGTGGTTGTGAGAGGAAAAAATTAACTTCAGTTGAAATGGACAGCTCAAGACAAAACAACTATTAACATCTAAGGGTAAGTTGAATAGATTACATCACAATACTGAGTTTGACTAGAAAACTTAATTATGCTTTAATGTAAAAATTGACTTCCTATGTCATTTATTCATATACACACTTAAAAACTGTGTATCTAGTTTTTTCTTTTTGCAAGGGCTAGGCCTTACATTTATTTCTTCCAATACTTTGTGTAAAGTTAAAAAGAAAGTAACATATATTTTAATATTTTAGAGGCATCTTAAGCAGAGCTATGAATTTAATGGTTGATTTTGTAGATATAGTATTTTGAGCAGGCTCTTTTCAAATGGATGTTAAAGCAAACAACATAGAAAAACAGGAAATCTGAGGTGGAAGTGTATTAATTTTCTTCTATAAAACAATGTTTCATCAAGTTTTTTGGAAATTTCAGAAGCTAAACAGTGATATAAGTACTAAATCAAATTAGATTATTTTTAAAATGGGAACCTATACATATGATTTGTTTCAGTTTGTGAACTTAGAATACTCAGTGCATTATTTATACTTATCCTAGCATGGAAAGGGTTAAGCTGTTACATTACTAATCTTAAAATTTTTTGTACTCCTTTTTTGTGTCTCTCACAAATTGTATTAAATGTTCTTTATATATCTCTCAAAATGAACCTTAAATGTTTTTCATACTCCTTTTTTTCATGTCTTCCAATATTAATCTTTTATTACATTTCCCAGTACTGATTTCAAATGTTTTTCTTACTCCTTATTTTTATGTCTTCCAGAAGTAACCTTAATTGTTCTCCCTAATCCTTTTTTGTGTCTCCCAGAGGGAGCTGAGACAAAGGAATATTTGTAGTTGTAGCATTCTTCTGAGTTATAGGATGATAAAGCTATTAGAAATTAAATTGAAATAGAGTTTTCACTAGTTTTAGTTAAGTAAGAAGAATTTTGGTGTTATATTTATCCACAGTTTAACACTGTTTAACCTACAGTTTGGCTTAGCGAGTGTCACTCAACTTTAGCAATAATATAAACTTATTAGTAAATTATAAAATGAGCTAAATATATTGTATTTTACATACATAAATATAAGCTAAAGCTTATTTAATAGATAAACTTAATTACTTTAGTGAGAAAATATGGTAGTGATAAATAGTATATTTAAATCTAATAGTATTATCAATAGGCTATTTCAAGTACTTGTATTGGGGACTGATTATTTATACCAAGGAGACAGTGGTTAAGAGTAGTGTAAATGTTAAGCACACACTGTTTGTAAGGTGCAACAGGTACGAGGAGTGGGTTTTATTTGGAAACTTGGGACGGGCATGTACATTTAAGGAAGCTAGTAGTGAAGATGTGCAATTTGTATATAGAGTTTATAGGTTGGAGGAGAAATTGGAAGCTATCCCAAATAGGGTAGAGGCAGTGGATAATGTGAGAAATGGCAGCAGGATTTAAAGAGGAACTTTTGTAATTGAAGGCTAAGTACAATTTTCTTTGAGTTAGAAAACAATACTAACAGGGTTAGTAGTAGTAGTGGATTTAATCATAATGAGTAGGTTCTATTAAAAAACAAATATTGAGCCTCCAACCTGTGTAGATGAGGAACAAGGGGAAGAAATGATAAAAAAAGAAAGGAACAGATAGGGATGGGAATGAAAAACTAAGCAGGTTATTGTTATAGATGATTTTTTATTATGGCATGTGGATAGGATAGTCTGTGGGGTAAATAGGGAGAAAAATAATTAAATTATGCTGTATCCAGGGGCAGGAGTGGTAGATATATCGGACAGAGCAAGTGATATAATAAAGACTGCTAGCACTTATGCAGTCTTTGTAGCGTGCATAGAGGCTAATGAGGTAGGGAAGAGAAGATTAGAGAAGCTAATTGTCAAGTATAAGGCATTGATAAAGGCATTCATAGAAAAGGGTCATAATGACTTAATTCTGTCAGGGATACTGCCAAGACTTAGTTTTGTGAATTAAATTATAAGTAGGTCACTAGGGTTGAATGCTAAGCTTAGGTTAATATGTAAGGACGAATAATTTGGCTGGTTGGATTTGTAAGATCACTTCAAAGGGAAAAGGAGAGCTTTTTTGAATGTATGGTTTACACTTAAATGAGGTAGGGGCTGGTTGGAACAGAAGATTTTGATGTAGTGGCAATAACTGAAGCCTTGTTAAATGTAGGCAATTTTGATCAGGAATTTCTTTGAAATACAGGGTTATAGGTTGTTTAATAGGGATAAGAGTACTAAAAAGAGGGGGGAGGAGTGGCTTTATATGTAAAATGTGAGTTACATCCTGTTCAACTTGAGGATATCAAAGGTAATAGCAATGAGGTTGAATGAGTTTGGGTTTCTGCCAGTGGTTGTAAGGGGAGAAGGCTTTTAGTTGGAATTTGTTAAAGATAACCAGATGAAATGAATGAGAAACTCTGAAGTGAGATAAAGAATTCAGCTGTTAATTAGGTAATAATTATGGGAAATTATAATTTCAGGCATATAGATTGGAAAATTTTAGAGTCAAATCATTAGGGAGACAGGTTTTTTAGAAATTGTTCAGGATGGTTTCCTTCACTAATTGGGTTAGAAAACTACAAGGAAAAGTGTTATTTTACATTTATTTTTAAATCGTAGTATATAAATAGTTGATTTGGGAACATCTGGGTGCAAGTGATCATTGGTCAATTAAGTTTGATGTTTTGCTGCACATGGAGATTTTGGTTACAAACTTCAAAAAAAGGAAATTTTGAAGAGATGAGGCACAATTTTTTTCCTGTGGACTGGACAGTTGAATTATTTGAAGGTACTGATTAAATGTGGAAAGATTTTAAAACTAAATTTTTAAATATTCAAGATAGGCACTTTCTGTATAAAAAAAAAGTGTGTCTGCAAGTAAAAACACCAGGTTGGCTCATAACAGGTATAAAGGATAAAATTAAAGAAAAAAATCCAAATTTAAGAAGTTTAAATTAACTGCAAAGATGGGATATTTGGAAGTTCATAGAAAACAAATAAAATTGGTCAAATGGGAAATCAGAAAAACTATGGAAAAAAAAAAGGTTGGCAGAAAATGTAAAAATTTATTGTAAGGACTTTTTTAAATACATTAAGGATAAGCAAAATGTTAGGATGGGAGTAAAGCCTTTGACATGACGACACAGAAAGGCTAATATCTGATGATTATGGGATGGCTGGGTTATTAAATTTAACTTTTTCTTCACATTTTACTAATGAAGATTTAAGCAATATTCCTCGTCCTGAACAGTTGCAAGATGGAAACAAGACTGAACAAGATGCTCAAATTTACCAAAGGGTTTTGAAGGAGGTTAAGGATTGGATATATGAGTCACTTACTACTATTTTTTCTAAGTCTTTGAATGGTATTGGAAGTTGGCTAATGTTACTCCTCTTTTCAAGGTGATAAAAACTGTCTCAGTAACTATAGGCCTATTAGTCTTCTATCACTGACAGGAAAAGGTTTTGAAAGTTTGATAAAAGATTCTTTGCAAAGTCATTTATCAAAGTTTAAATGTTTGTTGGATAGTCAGCATGGTTTCACTAGGGAACAATCATGCCTTACAAATCTTTTGATATTCTTTGAAGAAGTTACTTCTTATGTAGTTCAGTGTACAGGTGTGGATTTGGTGTATATGGATTTTCAGAAACAATTTGACAAAGTATCACATAATGTCATCATGTAGGTCATTGGTTAGGCCACATAAGAAGTACAGTACTATATTCTGTCTTGAGCTCCTAGGATGATACCTGGGATAAAATGGTTGTCATATGTGGATAGGCAAAGACCTCTGGATTTGTTTTCTCTTCAAAACAAGAAGAGTCAGAAAGGATCTGATTCAGATGTTTAAGATTGTAAAGGGAATTGATGTTGTTGATGCATCATTTTTTTTTGTACTTAATGGTGAGAATTGTAAGGCTACGGGACACAGATATAAATTTTGGCAGTGTAGGAGTCATCTTTATCTAAAACAGCTGTATTTTTCTTACAAGGTGGTTGGCTTATGGCATGGATTGCCTTCAGATGTGGTAGGTGAGTTACCTTAAGGAAATGCTTGATAAATATTTGAATGGTAAAAGCTGGCTTTGAATGTTTTGCTTTTATTCTAGAGTTTAATATAGTGGACAGGACAGCCTAGACGGACCAATAGATCCCCTGTTGTTCTTAAATCATATGTAGATACATAACCTTAAATGTTCATCATGCTTCCTTTTTTGTCTGATAACACTAATCTTAAATGTTTTTCTTATTAATTTCACATCTCTCAAAACTACTCCTAACTGCTATTTAGACTGCTTTTCTATACCTTACTGTACTAACCATAAAATGTTCTTCATACTTTTTTTTCTGTTTCCCAGAACTACAAATAAATGTTTTCCACACAGTTCTTATTTAGTCTCCTGGAACTAATCTTCAAATGCAATTTTTATATGTTACAGAACTAATCTTAAAAATTCTCTATGCATCTTCTTTTTTTTTATAATGTTCTTCATACTTTTTATCATGTCTCCCAGAAGTAATATGAAATATTCTTTATTCTCCTTTTTGTCTTCTAGAACTTATTTTAATTTTTTTTGCTCCTTTTTTTCTGTTTCTAAGAACTGCTATTAAATGTTCTCCATGCTCCTTTTTTGTGTCTTCCAGAAGTAATCTTAAATGTTCTTCATACTTCTTTTTGTCTCCTAGAACTAACCTTAAATGCTCTTCATAATCCTTTTTCTAACCCCAGAACTAATCTTAAATGTTCATCATATTCCTTTTTGTCTCCTAGAACTAACCTTAAATGCTATTCATTGTCCTTATTTCTAACCCCAGAACTAACCTTAAATGCTATTCATTATCCTTATTTCTAACCCCAGAACTAACCTTAAATGCTCTTCATAATCCTTTTTTGCTAACCCCACAAGTAACCTTAAATGTTCTTCATAATCCTTTTTTGCTAACCCTAGAACTAATCTTAAACATTTTTCATACTACTCTTTTTTTGTGTTTCTCAAATATAATTTTAAACGTTCAGGAAGCCTCTCTTACTTGTTTTATTTGATGTATTCCAGTACTAATCTCATATTTTCAGGTTGTCTGTTACTTATTTCATTTTATGTACTCCATACTAGTCTGATACTTTCAAGAAATCTATATTACATGTGTCATCTGATGTACAGGGTGTCCATAAAGTCTTTTTACAATTTAAAAAATTTATTACAAAGGCAATTGATAAGATATCTTTATCAGACTTGTTTAATTGTACTCAGTGGTTTTCAAAGTTTTTTTTACCTCATTTAATACACCTCTATATGGGCACCATTAGTCGCATGAAGCACATCAAGATGGTACCTGATTTCTTGGCATGTTCGCTGTAGCATAGCCTCATCAATGGTTGATCATTCAGCATATACTTTAAATAGTGTTCTCACACAGTTTTGTCTCATTTTTTACTTTGAAGTGAGTCACAGAATTTAGTTTTCAATATATTCATAGTACAAATGGTAGGTAGTTAATCACAGTATGCTGTTGTGAACTGGCTACAGGTATCTCAGAGTGTTTGTAGCAGAATGTGGCACTTGTTCCAAGTCAAAGATTTAATTTTTTGGACACCTGGACAAGATAGGCAACCATCAAGAACACAAACAGAGACAGCAATCTGTTGATTATATCTCACTTCAGTTGCAGGGTATCTGCTCTTGAAATTGAATCATATATAAGCAGTTCTCAGTGTACAAATTTCACAGAAGCCCAGAGGGGTGAATTCCATACAGACAGCATAGAACCAAGCACCTCACCCACAATGGTACTAAAAAGAGATTAAACGAACCACTGTATCTCTGTATTTATTTTACAAGGATTATAACACAGAAGAACACATTCAGTGAACTGGTATATGTATGTATGTATGTATGTGTGCATACATACATACATACATACAGAGAAGGATCATACTTTTCAACCTTCGTAGTGCTGTATGATCCTTTAATTGGCTGATTTCAGCTTATTTTGATTGATAACTACTGTGCTGGTGAGATTTACCAAATAGAGTTGTTTACATACTAACCATGCATCAAGTCCATCAAGCATGTATGGAATGTATCTGCCTTTCATCCTATCAAGTGACTGTAGACCTGAAGATGCCATAATGTTTATTTTATAAGCAATGGCTGAATGACCATTCATTTGGATAAAAATGAGGGTGATGATTGACATTGTTTTATAGAGTTACAGTGGTTTGCCTGGTTAAACCTAACCAGTTCATCTTATCCTCAAGTTATTTTGTTCATGGTGTGTGTATGGTATTAAAAAACCATAAAAGTGACCTGTTATTTTTATATTATAGGTTAATGTGACATCAAAATTGTGAAACTTAATATACAGACAGAAAGATTTAACAAATAGCACCGTGTTTCTGTGTGATGGAATAGGATATTTTATAACACTCACAAGAACTGAACTTATGGTCTTACGAATTTAAGACAGCATGACTGAGACATTGAAACTAATATATTTATGTTACACTTCAATCAATTGTAATCAAGTTGACTGAAATAAATCATAATGCCAGTTGGGACAAATTAGTATTATATCTGTTTATTGAATTACATAAAAAGCAGTAGTTTTACATTAATTAGTGTATTTTTACCTAGGCTGAGTCCAACCATCCTAAACCCTGGTTGTACAAGGAATGTATAATCTCCATTATTTAAAAGAACACCTAATCTTTAGGCATACTGTATAATTGTTGTTATATAATAACATTACTGGGGTAAAGCAAGCAATTATAAAACCAAATAGCTACCACAAATCTACTAAAGACCAACTTACTTAAACATTGATTTTTTTAACACAATAAAACTGATTGATGATTGGCACTGAAAACAATATTTGATCTTTGCCATATTCCAAGCTATATCCCCATTATGTATAAAGTAATGCTTAATAAAATCATCACCCCACCTGCATCCATCGAAGAAGAAATTACAATTCTAAAGAACTTCCTATTCTTGGTATTATAATCACTTTCTGTGAATCTTAAAGCTAACTTTAGTTGAGATTCTCTGCATAAAGTTCAGGGAAAAATTCTACTGCTCCTCTATTCCCAAATCATAGTTTTTTAAATGGAATGTCAGGAGTGTAATCTTGGAATACTTCCTTGAACTTCTTACAGCTATGAAAAATAATTTATTCAAAACTATAAAATTAGCCTTTCACCCTAACAAGTTTTTATTGTTTAAAACATTGGACTAGTTTTTTAAGTACATTGTAACTACCAGAAAGAGAAACTAGTTATAACTGTGCTACCTGCCTCATTTATGTTAGTCTGTGTAAAGAGTTTGTCACGTTAATACTCTTTTTGGAGTTAGTTTGAAAGTAAGAGATGGAAAAAGATGACCCTTTTTTCCCACTAATGCTAGGTCTTAGTTTGAGCAAGAGTATTTCAAAATTTGTTAATTAACTACTTCTGGATAACAATTCAGGTTTTTATTGGAACATTTGTTAAGAGATTACTTCTGCCTCCCTCGACCTTTCACTTTATCGGTTTGTCCTGTTGATGGTGAAGATGTTTTCCTGGCAGTAGGGATTCTGGTACCTGATGTGGAGCTAGCACTCTTAGTGGCTGATGTTTGAGAAGAGCCACTAGGTGTTCGGTGCCTGCCAGTACTTGATGGAATCTTTGTATTTCCTCTTGACGTCTTGCGAGCACTTCGATAGGCTTCCACGCTATCTGTAGAAAGATCACTACCTGCTCGGCTTGGTGTTCTACTGGAAGGTTGGCTTCCACTTCTGCTGGTGGGACGACTTGATGTCTTAGTACCTTTAAACAAAAGTACCCATGAGAAGGCAAGACCTACGGATTATTTTATTGTGACTCTTCTTTTTATGAACATAAACTTCAGTCATTCTAGCAAATATTAAAGAATATAACAAAAATCATATTTTTTTTTTTTTCGTAAAATACAAGACAATTAACAGTCTTCATCTGCTTGAACTTTATGCCTCTAAAGCATACCCTCTGATATTCACAGCCTTTTATTTTGAGTTTAGTGGGTTATTTTTTTATTTTCTTTTGTTAAATATTTTTAAGTTTTGTTGTTACTGAGAGAATAAACATAGTGGTTACTTTATCTAAGTAGTATAATGAGTGTTATTCATAAAGGTGCTAAGAATTTGAAAGAATGTAGGTTTTAATTTACAAATAATATACATGAAAGTTGCTTTTTACAAGTTAAAACATTTATGGATGACATTTAA
This sequence comes from Limulus polyphemus, assembly GCF_000517525.1. NCBI lineage: Eukaryota > Metazoa > Arthropoda > Merostomata > Xiphosura > Limulidae > Limulus > Limulus polyphemus. The sequence continues at coordinate 63,881 of NW_013670130.1, read as the reverse complement.
CTTTATTTTAGTTATCAGCAACTCGATCACACAAAACACAGCTTTAAAATATTTTTTTTCAGTACTTAAGATCATTGATTACAGAGTAATTAAAAACAATATAATATTTGCAATAAAAATATACATTTTTCAGATTAATATCTAAGGCATCTTTGAATATATAGAGTGGTCCAGTGGCCTACCAAATCATTAGGCTATGTTATTGATGGTATAGTATTTCACATGTACATCACATCTGTTATTCCAACATAAGTTGCTCCAATATGCATTTTCTGTTTTGTACTATATAATGTCTTTTCTCTGTCCATATCTCAACCAAACATTAGGTTGAAACCTTTTATTCATCACCAGAAAGTGAGTGTTTTACATTTCAAGTATACTCAGATTTAAAAAAACTTTTTAACTTGGCAAACAATAAGTTCAGTCTTAACAAGTTTATGGAAAGTATTAAGTCTGCTATAATCTTTATTTGGATGAAATGACTTTATGTCTGTATTTATATATATTTTCAATTTTTGTTTTTGTAAAATATTTAAATGCCAAATGTAAAAACTGTGGACATAGCTCCCTGTGGTGTAAACTGTAGAGTTAGGAGTGTTTGCTATATCTAAACTATACCAATAATACACTACTCGTATACTCCCTTAACCACATATTCCTACTTGGGTGATAAAAACCAAATTCTGTCAAAGTTTAATCCAGATCTAATGATAGCTATTTTTACACACTAGAGAACTTTTCAATCTGCATGCTTCCTGAATAGAACAAGAAATTTTTACTGTATAGAAAAGAAACTGAATGCTTTGCCCCTACTCTTTCACTGGCTACCTACAGCAGATATGCTGAATTATGGGTAAAAAGTAACAAGAAAGGTCATATTAAATGCACATATTTAACTATATGTAAAAAAGCCTCAAATACTATCAAAAATGAATTGTCTACAGTGAATACTACAATATTGTTCCAAGCAGGCATGCCTCCAGCCCCCCCCTCAAGTATGCTACTTGTCAGTTTTTCTTTCAAAGTAGTACCCCCTTTGTAGATTTATGTCTATGCTTCTGTGTTATAAATACATCAATGGTCAGTTTTCCAGTCTTATATGGTAGTTGCTTATTTTGTAATGGTGAGTGTGGATATTATTATTCACAAGGAACAGACTTTAAACAACAAGTTGTGCAGTGGTATCAACTGTCTGAGGTTTCACAATGGTGATGTCAATATCTTTGTACCTTAATTTTTATTTTAACATGCTTCAAGTAGGATGCTGCTCCTGGAATCATAAGAAAAAAACAAGATTACTTAAATGGTTTTAGTACTTCTAGTTTATCCTTACTTTGTCAGAAATTAAAAGTGTATCGTACCTGTTGGAGAGCCTTGGTGAACTGGAGATGTTAACAATGGTCGCCCACAACTAGAACCAAAGTTGTCAGCCTCGCTAAAACTGGGAGCACTTTCACTACTGGTATCTGCAATGCCTGAGGCACGACGTTGATGTAGAGGAGCACTTCGCTGACTTTTTTCTCGAACCTAACAGAAATATTATCATCATCAGTTTTGTTGTAATTATTCCTTGCTAATAAGGGTGACACACACACTGTAATGTATCTCTTATCTATAACACATTAACACTGTAGTTATTTATAAAATATAAAAATCACGGGAAAACAATCTTGATTTTCACCTATCTTTTTTTCTGTTTTGTCCACTGCTGTTACTCAGAGCTTCTTTTGATTGTGTGAGTTAAAATTCAACAAACCAGAAGGAAGTCTGAGTTGATGTCAGGTTGTCTGGAGCATTTACTTCACACATATACATCATTATTTTGCATGAGAACTGGTAACAACCCATCAACTTAACCATTTTTAATATTTAAAAATTATTGATAAAATCTACACACGACAATAGTAACATACCACATGAAAACCTAAATTTCTGACACCATCTCACTGCCTAAGTTTGATGTCCTAAGTTTTATTAAATGGTTGGTACTAACAAAACTTGTCTTTAACATGAACATGATTAGCAACAGCTTACTTGTCCTTAGGTTAACATGATAACTTCATCGGGGAATTGCCATTTTTGTATTAACATAAACATGATTAAAGCAACAGGATACTTACCTTTAGGATGACTTGATAATTTCATGGGAATAGCCATTTTTGTTTTAACATAAACATGATTAAAGCAACAGGATACTTATCTTTAGGATGACTTGATAATTTCATGGGAATAGCCATTTTTGTTTTAACATAAACATGATTAAAGCAACAGGATACTTACCTTTAGGATGACTTGATAATTTCATGGGAATAGCCATTTTTGTTTTAACATAAACATGATTAAAGCAACAGGATACTTACCTTTATGCAGTTCTCAAAATTAGCACCAACCACCTGCCAAGTGGAGGATGATTTAATTTGGGTTGGATACATTTCATATTCTGATGGCATAACTATTTCTATTGCTGTTTTGTTTTTTGGTGCCCTCGAGCATTCAACCTATGTGTGTATATATATATATATATATATATTTATATTTACACACACACACACACACACACATATATATATATACACACACAAGGAATCAAGGGGGCTGAAGGCCGTCTGGAAGGGTCACCTGTTTTAATCACTTTCACCACTATACAGCAGTGTGTTGTCAGTCAGTCAGTAGACACTCAAATGATGTCACATAAGGGATGCTTAACTTTGTTATTTGTACTCTTGTGATGTCAGTAAAACATGTGCATGCCATGAATCACGAGAAGAATTATGCACTCTGTATACTACAATGCAGCATGACATATGAACTTGAAAAGCAAGAAATAAAAATAGTTGTTACTCTTAATTTTGATTATATTTACTCTTGAAAGAGAACACTTTTGGGGACCCTGCACAAGTACATCTAGTAAAATAATTTTCATAAAATAATATCTTATTTTTTCACAAGAGTACATCAAAATGGAAATATTTGGAAAAAAGCTTGTTGTAAAGTATTATATTTTCCTTAATACACTTATGAAATGTGTTTATTAACAGGTAATGGGCTATTATTTGCATTTTGACAGGAGATTTGTGTAAGTTTATTGTTAAATGTAAGTTTTCTGTTTCTCCAACATACATTTGCTTACAAGAAATAGAAAATAGTACATAAATAACATTATGTGAATTATAATTAAATATGGAGTTTATAGAATATATTTTCTTTCACATAGGGCCTGTAATATATTTAATATATGAATATAACTTTTTCCATTAATATAACAAATTGGTTTATTGCAGGAAAAAAATACCATCATCATTCTTCTTTACTTTATTTCTCTGAGTTAAGATAGCATATAAATCTTTGGGTTTTCTTTGTAATAATATGATTTATTTTCAAACTTAGCTTTTAGTTTTATCTGAAATTCTTTTCAGTTATTTTTGGATATCATTAATATCAATTTTAACTTCAGGATAATGTGTTATTATGAAACTAATAATTTGTTATTTTATCTTAATGATTATTGTTAGTTTCCTTTTTAACCATAGATACTTTATAACCTCTCTCTATTACATTTTCTGAATAATGACACTTCCTAAGATACGATTTTAATTTCATTAGTCTTTGTTGTTAACTACTGGGTTAGAAACAATAGAAAAAATTAGTTGAGTTAAGCAAAATGGAAAATTTAATTTAGTATGTATAGGATGATTACTATAAATATCTAAACACTGGTGTGAATTAGTAGGTTTGTGCTATAAATCCATTTCAATCATACTATCTTTCTTTTTTTATTATCTATATATAAAAAAAGATAAACATAAGTTACTCATTTGAAAAGTAATCTTTATATTAGGGTTAATGTTATTCAAATTTTCCAAAAATTCCACAATGAAAGGATTTATTCCATAATAGAAAACAATCTTCTAGAAACCCTTTCCAATTTGTCTCATGTAATTAATATAACTACCTTCAAACCAATTTAATAAATTATTGAACATTTGAATTTCAAAATATTCTATCACTAAAGTGGCATAAGTTAGAGTCACTTTTGTTCCCATTGATGTTCCAGAGATTTGTTGATGTATATTGCCTTTATAAACAAAATAACAATTACCTTAAATATAAATGTTGTTGTAATTCACATAATGTTATTTATGTATTATTTGTTGTAAGCAAATGTATGTTGGAGAAACAGAAAACTTACAATTAACAATAAATTTACATAAATCTCATGTCAAAAATGCAAATAATAGCCCATCACCTGTTAATAAACACATTAATAAGTGTATTATGGAAAATATAATACTTTACAAAAAGCTTTTTTCCAAATATTTCCATTTCTGTATTCTTGTGTAAAGAATAAGAGATTATTTTATTAATAAATTTACAACCACATTCAATGTTACATAGTTTAACACACAGAGGGAGTTTAAAACATATATAAAATGTGGGAAGTTTTACATTGTTAGAGAGAGCCTTGTATTAGAAACTGAAGAGTCTCTTGGAGGACAAGAAACCAATATTTATGCTTTTATGTATGTGTGGTTTTATTTGTTTATTTATTTTAAGTTAATAGCAATAAAGAGTTTTTAAAATATGTTTATATTGTTTCATTTATATATCGTATAGCAGTTTTCTGTAAGCATAAAATATTATGAGTAGAGTCAGGTTCAGTGTTTAATCTAACCATATGACATATAGTAGTTATTGGTAAACTCTGGTCAACATAACATGTTTAGGGCAAGAGTCAGATTCAGTATTTAATCTAAGTACATGACATACAATGTTTATTGTTAAATTTTGATCATAATGATATGTTAAAGTCAAGAGTCAGTTCAGTGTTTAATCTAACCACATGTCATATAGTAGTTACTGGTAAACTCTGTTCAACATAATATATGAAGGCTAAGAGTCGGGTTCATTGTTTAATCAAATCACATGATATGTAGTAGTTATTGGTAAAAATACAGATTGCAAAAGGTGAAATCTGTAGCACAATAGGTCTGTTGAGCACACTGAACTTGTGTAGAAAGACTATTATACTTTTTAATAAATGTTATCTTTTCAAAGAAATACATTTTTGAATTAATTTAATAAAATCAAGCACTTAATCAGTTTCAGATTTATTTTAACTATTTATGCATTTAGCTTAACATCTGTGAGGGTTGATGGATTTTTTCATTCAATAACCCTGATGGCTAATGTTTGGAAAAGTTACTTTCAAGCCCTGCCTTTAGGCTGATTTAATTGTTAACTTCATATGGGATTAGCCACTTTTGCCATTACCTTCCAATATGTTTTGTATCGTATTGACCTGATTCAATTTCAAACAGGATTGAATTTATAAAATATGTTTTCTTTCCCAAGATTTTACTCTTTCAATTGCATCATAATGATATGGAAGCCAAGGAAAGATTTAATAGAACCAAAACATTATAGGAGAGTTAATATAAAAATAACTATAACATCATTATATATACCATCAATTTCACTCTAAAGAAGAACAGCCAGTCTTGCCTTGATGTAACATGACTACAACAACAGCATATTTACCATCAAGTTGGCTTTATAAAAAAACAGCCAGTCTTGCCTTAACCATAAAACACCAGTATGGTTAGTTTAGTATACAGGTGTAACTTGTATGGGTTCATAGTGACTCCATGCTGGCTTTCTAGGGTTAACATAAACATGACAACAACAACATTATATTTACCATCAAGTTGGCTTTATAGAAGAACAGTCAATCTTGCTTTAAGATATACAAGACAAATGCAAAAGCATAGTTACCTTTAGGTTGACTTTACAGAAGAACAGCCAGTCATGCTTTAACATAACATGAATACAATACAGGATACTTACCTTTAGGTTGACTTTACAGAAGAACAGTCAGTCTTGCTTTAACATAACATGAATACAACAATAGGATACTTACCTTTAGGTTGACTTTACAGAAGAACAGTCAGTCTTGACTTAACGTAACATGACTAAAGCAATAGGATACTCATCTTTAGGTTGACTTTACAGAAGAACAGTCAGTCTTGCTTTAACATAAACATGACTAAAGCAACAGTATATTTACCATTAGGTTGACTTTTTAGAAGAACAGCATGTCTTGCCTTAATTTAAATATGACTAGAGAAACTGCAAATTTACCTTTAGGTTGTTTTCATATAAAACCATTATCAAGTAGAAATAAAAATGAATAACTTTAATTTTCATTATGCTGACTTCTTGTACAAATAGCTATTCTTACCTTAATATTTTACTGACTCTAACAACACAAATTTACCAATAAAGTGACTGAAATGAAAGTATAGGAGAGCAGAATTTTTACTATCAAGTTGACTTCATATGGGATCTTCAACCTTATCCCTGTATGAAAATGTCTAGAACAAAAATGTTGTTACTATTAGGCTTCAGATAAACAACTGGTCTTACCACAAGGCTGATTCTGTGAAGACGGTCACTGTACCGTAATAAGCATTATTAGATTAGAAGTCTTACCATAAGCTACTTTCTAACATTTATGTAAAGAAATAGTCAAACTGATGTACAGTATTCTTCCAACTGGAAAATCATCACAATAGAAATGTTTAACTTGGGCTATGAAACTGTGAATAAAGAGTGGTCAAATGTCTGTGTTTTATGACAACACATAATCCAAGTTCTGTAGAAACCATCAACCATTTTTCATCCCCAAATCTATAATTCTTTAAAAATTGGATATTATATTACCAAAAATAGTTACAAAATCTCAGAATAATATGAGCTTTTTTGTTCTTTAGAGAATTCAAAAAATAAATCTACAATTGTGGTGGTGATAAGTCACACTGCATTATCACAAATACAGATACTGAGTGTTATATAATAATGTATAGTTTTTGTATCTGAGAATGAACAGTCACTGAAAGCACCATTTGAAATCTGCTTTCTTCATTTATTATACTGAAACAAAAGCCATTAACACTTCATAAAAATTTATGCTCTTTGAAAGGCACGTTGTTGGACACAACTGAAAGTGAAAAGAACCAATGTTACTATAAGTATGTAAGATTATCTCTTCATGCAGAAAAATTTCTGTATCCTAAAATGAGATGTGCATCATACAGAAAAATGTCTGTATTCTAAAATGAGATGTGCATCATACAGAAAAATGTCTGTATTCTAAAATGAGATGTGCATCATACAGAAAAATGTCTGTATCCTAAAATGAGATGTGCATCATACAGAAAAATGTCTGCATCCTGGAATGAGATGTGCATCATACAGAAAAATATCTGTATCTTGGAATGAGATGTGCATCATGCAGAAGAATGCCCATATCCCAGAATAAGGTGTGCATCATGTAGAAAAATGTCTGTATCTTAGAATGAGAAGTGCATCATACAGAAAAATGTCTGTATCCTGGAATGAGATGTGCATCATACAGAAAATGTCTGCATCCTGGAATGAGATGTGCATCATACAGAAAAATGTCT
>NW_013670130.1:52889-55531 GCF_000517525.1 Limulus polyphemus | reverse complement strand
GTCTGTATGTGTAATCATGTTCTCCATGTTTTTTGTGTAGAGTTGACATATTGTGCTTGTTTCTGTTAGTCAAATAACGTTTGTGTAGTTAACATATGGTACATATTTATGTTAGACTAATAATCTAATGTCTGTATGTGTAATCATGTTCTCCATGTTTTTTGTGTAGAGTTGACATATTGTGCTTGTTTCTGTTAGTCAAATAACGTTTGTGTAGTTAACATATGGTACATATTTATGTTAGACTAATAATTTAATGTCTATATGTATAATCATGTTCTCCATGTTTTTGTGTAGTTAACATGTGGTACATATTTATGTTAGACTAATAATTTAATGTCTGTATATGGCAAACGTTATTTGACTAACAGAAACAAGCACAATATGTCAACTCTACACAAAAACATGGAGAACATGATTACACATACAGACATTAAATTATTAGTCTAACATAAATATGTACCATATGTTAACTACACAAACGTTATTTGACTAACAAAAACAAGCACAATATGTCAACTCTACACAAAAAACATGGAGAACATGATTAAACATAAATATGTACCATATGTTAACTACAAGACTAATAATTTAATGTCTGTATGTGTAATCATGTTCTCCATGTTTTTTGTGTAGTTAACATGTGGTACATATTTATGTTAGACTAATAATTTAATGTCTATATGTATAATCATGTTCTCCATGTTTTTGTGTAGAATTGACACATTGTACTTGTTTCTGTTAGTCAAATAATGTAATGTGTAATCAAGTACCCACATCTGTTTGTTTAGTTAATATATCGTACATGTATATGTTAGACTAACATCTGTTACGTGTAATCGTGTTTTTTGTGTAAAGTTGACATATTGTGCTTGTTTCTGTTAGTCAAATAATGTAATGTGTGATCAAGTTCCCACATCTGTTTGTTTAGTTAATATATGGGTCTGCATCCTGGAATGAGATGTGCACCATGTAGAAGAATGCCCATATCCTAGAATAAGGTGTTCATCATGTAGAAAAATGTCTTTATCCTAGAATGAGAAGTGCATCGTGTAGAAGAATGTCCATATCCTAGAATAAGGCGTGTATCATGCAAAAGAATGCCTGTATCCTAGGGTGAAATGTGTGTCATGCAGGGGAAAAATTATTGTATCTTAGATGAGATGAGAAATTTTGAGATCGAAAGGTAAGATAGATGAAGAAAAGTCACACTTTTATCCAGCAGTTTAGGTTTTACAGCATGGGGTTACTTTTTATTTGAGGATGTCATCTATTCTAGGAGAGCAGACAAAGAAAGTGTTTTACCCAGCTGTAAACAGGGATACGAGAGTTGGAGTCAGCTGGTACTGGTCTATAGAAGGATGGCTGGAGAACTCCTTGAATTGGTAAATATCGCATGAGAAGGAAAGGAGCTGAAAGAAGATTGAAGATATAACAGAAGAACTATTGTTTTTAAAACCATTTAAGTTAATGATTTATTTCTCTGTGGTTTAAGAGTACCTTATCTCACATGAATGAGCTTGTTTTTTACCAATATTGAAGTTGGTGTAAAACTAATTTAAAATATTTAAATGGAGCAAAAGTGAGAATTCTGTTCAAATACCCCACCTTAATTTTAAACTCATGATGGAGAACTGCCTCGATTTTTATAAAATGGTTTACATTTTTCCCTTTGTTGAAATCATTATGTAATATAGCTATTAGAAGAAATATCATCTAAAGGCTGTGCAGTTACCTAAAGTAGTTACATGAAAATTGTTGAGCAGTGTATAAAAATGCTGCAATGGAAACAGACAGTATGTTTCAACATTTCACTTACCATAATAAACATGCAGCATATGATGACATGTTAGACTATGTGACTAACAGAAACAAGCACAAAAAACACGATTACACGTAACAGATGTTAGTCTAACATATACATGTATGGAATGAGATGTGCATCATACAGAAAAATGTCTGTATCCTGGAATGAGATGTGCATCATACAGAAAAATGGATACAGACATTTTTCTGTATGATGCACATCTCATTCCAGGATGCAGACATTCTTCTGTATGATGCACATCTCATTCCAGGATACAGACATTTTTCTGTATGATGCACATCTCATTCCAGGATGCAGACATTTTTCTGTATGATGCACATCTCATTCCAGGATACAGACATTTTTCTGTATGATGCACATCTCATTGTAGGATACAGACATTTTTCTGTATGATGCACATCTCATTGTAGGATACAGACAATTTTCTGTATGATGCACATCTCATTTTAGGATACAGACATTTTTCTGTATGATGCACTTCTCATTCTAAGATACAGACATTTTTCTACATGATGCACACCTTATTATAGGATATGGGCATTCTTCTACATGGTGCACATCTTATTCCAGAATGCAGACATTCTTCTACACGATGCACTTCTCATTCTAGGATACAGACATTTTTCTACATGTTGCACACCTTATTCTAGGATATGGGCATTCTTCTACATGATGCACATCTCATTCCAGAATACAGACATATTTCTGTATGATGCACATCTCATTCCAGGATACAGACATTTTTATGCATGATGCACATCTCATTCCAGGATACAAACATTTTTATGCATGATGCACATCTCATTCCAGGATA
>NW_013670130.1:48539-52176 GCF_000517525.1 Limulus polyphemus | reverse complement strand
ATGTACCATATGTTAACTACACAAACAAACATGTAGAACATGATTACACATACAGACATTAAATTATTAGTCTACCATAAATATGTACCATATGTTAACTACACAAACAAACATGTAGAACATGATTACACATACAGACATTAAATTATTAGTCTACCATAAATATGTACCATATGTTAACTACACAAACAAACATGTAGAACATGATTACACATTTACAAATACCACATGCTAGATTATTAGTCTAAAACAAACAGATGATGCATGTTAACAATAAACTGCCAGCATGCTTCTTAATGCAAACACAGACAAAATTGTTATACAACATAATGGTGCATGTCAGCAATATACAACCAGTACACTTTTATAACACATAAACATGTAGAACATAATTACATAACATATTTTAAATTGTTGATTCAGGCTATTCATGCAAACCTATAGAAGGGCTATCTGTGGTAGCTGGCCCTAGTTTTGAGCTGATAGACTAGAGGGAACACAGCTATTCAACATCACCCACCACCAACTCTAGGGCTACTCTAATCGAATTGTGGGACTTGACCATCACTCTTGTGGCACACCCACCCCCTCCAAACTGTTGAACACTATTTGTTGATTTAAGTTTGTACTTGATGCTGTATTAGTTGTCCAGTTTCTAATGTAAAAATCAGATGTAATATCAATATGCTGGTATTCAAAGATACTTGGCTATAGTATCTTTCAACTGTGGTTTCTTTTCTTCTCATTCAAATAATTTTCAATAAATGTGAAATTAAACTTAAAAAGTTACTACTAACTTACACATTTCTACTTGTCATACAAGATACTGTGTTTTAAACATTAGTGACTTTGCACATTTCCACTGGTCATAGAAGATACTATGTTTTAGTCACTAGTCACTTACAAATTTCCACTTGTCATAAAAGATACTGTGTTTTAGTCACTACTAACTATACATTTCCACAGGTCACACAAGATATTGTATTTTAGTCACTAGTCACTTGCACATTTCCACTGTTATAAAAGATACTTTGTTTTAGTCTATGGTTATACAAGATAGTATTTTAGTCTCTACTAACTACACGTTTTCCACAGGTCATACAAAATACTATGTAGCAGTCACTAGTAAACTACACATTTCAGCAGGTTGTACATGACACTGTATTTTATTCACTACTGATTCCTACAAGATAGTATGTGTTAGTCACTACTGATTATTTGTTTCCACTGGTCTTACAACACACTATATTTTTTTCAAAACCAATGTACACATTTCCACTGTTCATACAACATAGTGTGTTTTAGATTCTAACTATGTTATTTTCACTAGTTGTAGAAGACACTATGTTTTTGTCACTTTTAACTTCACATTTACACTGGTCAAGTCATACAAGTTACTATATTTTAGTCACTATACATATATACATTTATTTATATATACTGAACATAAAAATGTCATTTTGGAGACCAAACTTCAATAACTTCTTTTTTAAGTATGTTTACAGAATAAATGTGTGATACACATTTTACTGGTCACTATGTCCAAGCTTGACTTTAGAAAGATGCATTGTAATGGGTGATGAACAAACCTTCATGATGGGCCCTTTGGATGGGATTGAGCCTGTGTGGCCAAAGGATGATTCACTACGTGAGGACTGTGAGGCATTAGAGCTGGGCTTGGGTCTGAATGGAGACATGGATTGGCTGACCCCCTTGGCGAGAGTAAACTGTTCCCGTAACTCAAGATTTGTGCGTCTCTTTGCTGGTAACAAACACAACAAAAATGTGCCATGCAAGTGATTGTGAAAACCAAAACCATTCTAAGATGCAACAGTACAAGCAATAAATCTTTAAAAAACACAGGATATCAGAAAAAAATTAATCAACCAAATAAATAATTTTCTTCCTTATCACACAGGCTACAAAACATAAAAAATAAATTCAGAAAATTAGAATCAAATGTTATGTATGAATGGGCCTTAATAAACAGTTGTTTTCTTCATTTTACAGTAAGTGAGTTTTGTTTGTAAAGAAAATAAAACATGCTTAGTTGGAAATAGAAGGGAAGACTAAGAAAGTTATCTTAAATGCTGTTCTTTAGTATAAAGCAGATATCACATCAACTGACTAACAATCAAAAACATATTGGACATGATAAGATAATTTTGTATGTTAGTACTGGACAAGAATATAGCAACAGACATAGTAACATTGTACATAATAACACAAGGGACAGAGAGGAACACGAATACAGTCACATAGCTTGATGATATACTACCAGTCAAATAAGTCAGTAATTAGTTAGAGAATGACAGAGTTCAGAAGATATCTATAATATGATAAATTTGTTGAATTATTAATCTCGTCAGTTTTAATGCTTCTTCCCTCTTATCTATGAATAGAAGGGTAACAAAAATTATGATAATAGTAAAAAAAATATTTATCTCACAATAATGAAAATAGTACTAAGAATTTGTTAGAAAGAGTGAAAAGTACAATGATTAAGACAAAAACTGTTAAAAAGTTATAGAAAAAATTACCATTACAGAGTATAAAAGTAAGGAAAATTCAAATTAACATGACTTCTATCAGAAAGTATTAACCAAAAATTTTGTGTATGCCTATATTTTAATGTACAACAATACAAAGTAAAGACAAAAAATCATGTAAGTACTTTAAAATATAATAATTCCAAAACATACTTATCTCCTCTGATACTTAATGTATTACTCTACCTCCAGGGTTTCTTTTTTTGCCTATTTAAGCATTGTTCTGATTTTTTTCTCGCTTGGTCCAGTCTCTTATACTCCACTCAGTTGTCCTTGGCAATATTTATCTCATGATACTCTCCACTTACGTCAGTGCGCCCTCTATCCTGGTACTGTATATAAGCACCTCATTCAGATAATGTTATCATTTTTTCTTGACAAAGCGTCACTAAAGGGTTTCCCTGTATTACGATTATTGAGAGATACTTTGAATATTATTGTGTTATCTAGTTGATTTTTGTAAAAATAATAATAATAATTGTTTTTTTTCCAATTGGCAAGTCAATTTACAGTATGAATTCCAGATTATTATTTCTGGCATGGAGGCAAATTGTGTCTATCCTATCCCACCTCTGATATCCAGTGTCTAACAACAATGACGGGGTCACTTTTGGGTGAGACTGTCAGTGATCTTATTCGTAGTGAGATGGAGACATATAATCGGATCTGTGATGGTCCTCTGAGGCTGCATTTGAGCATGATCCTCGACACTGTGAAGAGACTTTAGATTCACCTTTTCCAATGACTTCTTTTAGTCTGTTGCTCTAACAAACCAATTTTACCTCGCAAAATACTGTTCCAATGAACGGTGATCAACAGTCTTTAAATGACCTATGAAAAATGAAAAGGAGGCCTCTTTGGGATAAGCTTCCTTTGATTTTACTAAATAGAGTTGTTTAAACATTTGTTTAACAACAAGTAAAAGCTTGGAATGGTCTGTTCTTTCATTGGGATGTGTGTCTGTGAGCCAGACTAGTTTCGAAAACTTCCACTCCTCATCAGTGACCCTGGACACTACCAATGAAATATCAAGCCAAGCCTTTGTAGTAGTGAGGTATCGAATACCGAACTGGTGTATTTAAGTGTTT
>NW_013670130.1:43397-47947 GCF_000517525.1 Limulus polyphemus | reverse complement strand
GACACTCACGACTATATATATATATATATAGAAGTTTGTCCCTAAGACTGAGACATTCTTCCAACTTACCATCCTCCAGATGTGGTTCCCAGGGGATCAGGTATTGGTTGGAGATGGTCCAGCTAAGTAAGTCCTCACATGGGTTCTGGCCAGTATCTCTCCTTTTACTGTTGACTGAATGAAAAATGCCAAATGTCACCAAGCTTTGGACTGGAGATGCACCCCAGGTTTGTAGTTCTTCTTCCTACTGTCTGCTGGATGTCGGTTTCTGACGGATCTAGTCAGTGCTTTTTTTGTAAAAAAAAAGAAAAGGTGCCGATACTCATATATATAATAAATTAAGAGATGGAAACATACTGAATTACCTTTTTTATAGAAAATTCCAAATTTTCATCATGTTCTCATCTGATGCAATATCTCGACTTTGTTCCTTGCTTTTGGTGTCTACTGCTGAGTGACATTTTTGGAGAAACCATGACTCTACTTATTTTTTGGGTCAAAGCATGGAAGGAGCAGTCCAACAAGTTTAATAAACAAAAAGTGCCAAAACGGTTTTTGTCATCAAGGAAGCTCTAGTTGGGGTGATAATCAAATTCATCTGTGAAAACCCTTGTTCACATTCACTCAGAGGATGTTTAAAGTGCTGCAATTTTCTCAGAACCATCTTTTCAGTCAAATACTGACAAAATCCATGAATCATATCTCTTTCATTTAGCTGAGGTTTTATTGATAATTTTCTGATCTCCATCTTGCCAAATGTTAAATGAGCATCAACTTTTCAAGTCAATGTTTTTTTATCAAGCATGCATGCACACAGTGCTATATCACCACCTTCACTTTCAAGCATTCTATTTTCGCATGATTTTTCAAGGTTCCATAAAAAGCTTCCGGATTAATCAGAAGATCCTTTTTGCAATCTTTGTTGGGAAGTAAAACTCCCCAGGAGTGAATATTTTTGGCGGCATTTTTATAATATGGGCCTGGAATCATTCGTCTTTCTTCAAATATTTGTACAAGAGCTTTTATCTTTTGATTCACCTTGTACAAGTCTATACCGCACTCTTGTAAGTCCAAACTCAATTTGGATAATTCTTGGAGAGCATCACAAATCAATCCTATATCCAATAGAAATTCTGTGCTTGTAATTTTTAGCTGTAAGCCCTCATATGCACATTGCTCTCTTTTGTCTCTTGTTGAATAACGCTTCGCTTCCTCGAAATATTGCACTAACGCTTCATAGCTTTTCAAACAACTCAAACTGACCGAAAAATAGATGCCACCCATCGAGTGCTTAAAATTTGGCCAATTTTTAAAAATTGAATCTCCACCAATTCGTGCACACTTTCAGTTCTCTGCTATTTTCTGGCAACATGTGATACAAGACATAAAGTTTATCAATAAACACTTCAAATCTGTTGATCCCTGAGACAGATTTTACAGTGTTAATGACTGACAGTTTTAATCTGTGATTAGCACAGTGCCACACAATTAGAGAAGGAAATTTGACTTTCATCAGTTTCTTAACTCCACTTTTACTCCCCAACATCATGGCTGCACCATCATATGCCATACAAAGTAAATAACTTTTTAGGTAGTATTCATTCATTTCATAAGGTTGAAGATAATTGAGTAAAGAATCAGTGATTGGTTTTCGTTTGCTACCTTATATGCTGTGAGAAAAATTCTTGTAGTAATAACTTTTTTTGTGAGATACTGCTTTTAAATGCACGTAGTTTCCTTGTGAGCGAAAATTTTTTCACAAAGACAGAAGCTGTTGCTGTTGACTTTCACCAAAATAAGTTATTTCATTGTTGGCCCATTCTTTAGAAACTTTCATTCCTGCCTTCATTTCCACTCCAAACGTTCCAATTTTATGGCAAGGTGTACAGCCAAGTATCTTATTTCTAATATTCAGCCAATCGTACTTCTTGCAAAAATCATTTTTTGATCGACAGTCTATCAGCTAGGCCAGTCATTGTCAGATAACTCATGGACACCGGATGAACCAGGAACAGAAACTGTCACTGATGCTGTTAATTCCTCACCTATTTTAGCTTTCTTATTCATAGAAGGTGAAAATAAACTTGTAATTTGGTTCACTTTTACATTAGGGTGTTTTCTCAAGATGCAATAAAAACAACATACATTCTTAGTCACAATAAAATCAAAGTATGGTAGAAGAGAAATGCACATCCGCTCAAATTGGCATCACCACCTCGACTGAGCATGTCAGACCAAAACGACTTATTCCTGAGACTCACATGCATATTTTTATCTTGGCTGAGAAGGTGCTGTGCAATTAATGATGTCAGTCATCTTTGTCCACTTTGAGACTTATTTTACTTGAATGAATGTACAATCCAGACTCGCATACCAATCAACTCGGCTTGTGGTCACCTGTTTCACAGCCCCAAGTGGTCTCTTTGAACTCAGTATTACGTCCACCCAGGCCACTGCCTAATTGAAACCTGTCAATCAAAGTGAAACCACTACCTAAGCATTTCCAATCCAACCAACTCCTGATCCAACAAAAACCAATATCCAACAGATATTAGGAAGGAGGAAAGCCCCATTGGGATAACATTTGTGGTCCAAAACCTGGTGGCATTGGGTATGGTTCTTCCCGTGGGAATACATTTGCTGTGTCCAGCTACAACCTACACAAAATACAGGGCTTTTTTGAGATGGTATGCACTGGTACGGTGTACCGGCACCATTTTTCATATTGCAGAATGGAGAGAAAGGTGATAAAACGTAATGTAAACGAATGTGTGAATTTTCCCCATTGAACAACTCTTTTGTTCACAAGAAGACCAAAGAGACACCAAATTAGAAGTGTTGCAAATGACAAAGTTTAAAGGAGTATTAAAACATTCTGTTTGTTTGATCATGTATGTGTGATCACCAGTGCAGTATGAGGTGTGAAGCATCAAGTAGGATTAGCATGCCATTAATAGGGAACATCAATGATCATCTGGTTTTAACACCTACAAGACGTGGCCACCATCAGTCGATGTACCAAGTGGAGATGGATTTTGGTGAGGAAGCTCATCTTCCCTATCAATTTCCATTTTGAAGAGAAGATGTAGGTGATCCTCTGCCTTCTGCAAAACTGATGTACAATTCCAGATACTGCCAGGTATTGGATGAGGTCAAACTACCACTATGTCTCAGCCTAGCCACTCAACAACCAGGGACCCATTAATCAGTAATACGTATTATGGGATTCCATCATGTTTTTCTGGCTTTTTTGTTCGCGAAACAGTCATAAAAGAGCGAAGAGTATACCTGGATCATATGTGGTGCAGTCTCTTGCTGTGGTGTGATATTTTTTTTGGTTCCACATCTCATGGTCTCTCTTTGGGTGCTTCTAATGAAGGGATAATTTTTTTCCCCAGCCCTCCACCAGTTCTGTGTGGGATACTAGCTATTTTGTGAGAGGAGGTAAGATATCGTATTCAAAGTTAACATTTTCCTAAATTGAAATACATTTTCAGTTTAGGAAAATCTTAACTTTAAAATATTTGTATATAAATGTTAAGAATATACTTTAAAGGGATTTACCTCGGCATGGGTCATTTTTCACAAGAAATTCATCAAGTGCCATCCAACCACCTCCTACCCGTACCATCACAGTACTGCGCAAGATACGCACAAGGCACAGCTTCTGTGATTCTCCAAACTGGAACAAAAATAATTCAAAATTATGAATAAAAAAACTGAAGCTACTAGTTGGTAGTAATGTGTGTTCATTAGAAGTTGTAGAATTATACATTATTTTAGAAGTCATGTCTTTAATAAAACAGTCTCGGAGTATGAAAATAAAACTACTTACTCGGTATTTGCCCTCGCCAACCTGGAACACTTTAAACTTTTGAGGACAAGAGCACTTTGCAACCTGCTTCTGAACCTCATCTTGGATCTTTTCTGCATCTGTTTTTGGACGTCCCTTTATGAGAGAAAAAATAATATAAGTCAGTTTCTGATTTAACAAATTCTTTTAACATCTCTACCAGCAGTGCAAAGAAAAAGAAAATGCAAAGATTTTAAGATTTTTTTTTAGAAAGAAAAACAGAACAGTCACTTTTGACAAATTAGGAATAACAAGAATTTTAGAAAATGGCTATTTAATTGCAAAAAAGTAATATTATCTACAAAACTAATACAAAGTTCTAGTTTATTGTAGTAGTAGTATGCTAATACTCTAAGGATCTGCCTAGTTTGAAGTAAATTATTTTCTAGAAGGTTTATTTTAATTTTTTCTTTCAATAATGATCCTGGTAATTTATTAGTTGAATTTTGAGTAACGGTACTGTTGCGTATCTCCTTGTTTGTTAATTTCCCGTGGAAATTCTTTCCGAGAAACTTCAGCGATACAAGTTCTTTCTTAATTAAGACTAGTTTATTCTTTCTCTATGCAACTTTGTAATACACAAAATTTCCATAGTCGCTTTAAACTTAATAACCTTATAACACACGCTGTAAATCACAGCGATTCACACACTTTACTTATGGTGCCAACTGCTCGCTTGACTCAATTATTTCTCTTC
>NW_013670130.1:29499-42397 GCF_000517525.1 Limulus polyphemus | reverse complement strand
TACCAGCACGCATGCTCCCAGCATCGCGTTACTTCCGCTGTCGTAACACTACACAAGGGCTATTTGCATTACCTATCCCTAATTTTTAAAGTGATGGACAAGAGCAGTAACAAGATGCAAATTGTAGAATCTGAGATCCACAGTCTGCCTTGCTAACCATGCTCAGCCCTTCCATAACAACAGCTATACCACCTTTTAATTCTTCACTCTGAATAAGATTCAGTGAGGTGTTAACCAAAATATCTACATTTCCCTATAGGTTACATTTATTGATTATGCTAAAAATATATTTCATTATAATGTTAAAGCAAACAGTGAGAATTAGTGCCTTTAGTTGTGACAATTATGTAAAATGAATTTTCAGTTTTATTGAAAATCCATATTATCCTAAAATCTTGACTTCAACAGAAACTCAGTATGAGCCCACTATACCTCTCTGTCTGGCCTAAGGGTTTCGATATACTCTCTGTTGTCAATAAATTCATCTCCATTTCGATCAAAAATGTCAGCAACACGTTCCATCTCCATGCGACTTGTTGAGAATTCTGTTAAAAGTAAATAAAGCAAAAAAAAAATCAAAACTTTGATTTTCTTGATTGTTTTATAAAAATTGTACATTGAAAATTTTAAATCTTTTCCTGCCACCGGTACATATATTTCCCCTTTAGAGCCCTGCCATGTGAGTTTGGAATTTTGTACTACCATGAAAATAATGGTATTCCTCCTTCAAACTCCCCAAAGATTACCAGTTGCACATTACATACAAGTAATGAAATATTAAAACATGTATTTTTACATATCTAGAAACAAACTTGACACTGAGAGAGTTGTTCATCTATAAATATGGCAGTTAAAGAACAAAAAGTTAGTTTTAATGATTTGCAGTAAATGTCTGAGGTATACCACCGAGTTAATCTCTTATGAATGATTAACGAACATTTTGTAAAAACAAGAACATACTTGATTTCAAGATGCCGTTGATAAATTCTGCTTTTGTGACTCTTCCATCATTATTCTTGTCAATTTTTTTGAATACGTCCATGATTCGAGACCTTTTGTTGTTCAACCATCCAAGGAACTGAAACATCAGAAGTTAGGTTTAATCACAAAAAATAGTTAAAATATTCTTACATATAAAGAACAATTGACAATATTATAAAACTGATGGACACTTTATAAGATTACCGTTGACCTTTAATATGGTTTGACTTTAACTTTAATTAAATATTCTAAACATCATAAAATACAGCTTCATAAAACTTAAAACTCACTTACTCTTCGTCTCCATTCATCAAAGTTGAAGTTTTTAATCCTCTCAAGCTGCATAAACGAGAAAAGTAATTTCAGTTCTGTTACAATTAAGTTGTATAAACAGGTAAATATAAAGTTTAAAGCTGAAAGAACGGGTATAATCCAATGATTATTATGTTAGTTGCTATCTAGACACCTTAGATAAAAGTATATCTCTTAATATGTAGACCAAACAAGAGAAGAAAATAAAGTAAGCATTTTAAAATAAAATTAAATCAAGATTCAAATCATCTATGTTTCACTTGCATGACTAAAGAACTAAACATTTAAAAATAAATTAAAATAACATATTACTGCAATTTCATATTCCATCTTACCTCTATTAGATAATTGAGCTTATCTTGTAATCGGCGTTGACGTTCCATTGCTAGTAACCAGACATTTCTCCACTTGTCTAACAGATCCCGTACCCGGGGATTTTTTATTTCTGGCTCAGAATAAGTTTTACTATAACAAAAAAATTGTATTGGTAAGTTTTTATTTATCATAGCAATTGTAGCATTTTTTTTTTCAATCAAAATACAAATTGACAGATTTATTTTGAAATAATGTAAATGATGTATTCAATCAATCAATAGCGAGTATTGGAAATTCCAAAAACATACAAAGTTGTTGATGTTTTTGGAGCAGCTGCCCCAATCCCACGACTTGGTCTTCGATTATCGTGTTTCCCAGTTTTAACACGATGTGATGGACGGTGATATTGTTTAGATGGTTGTCTCTTGCTAGAGAAAGCTTTTGTGACCCTGTCAATTTCTGGCTGACGTTTAGTCAGATCTGCCATGAAATCCTGCAAAAACAAGTGATTGTAATAGGTAATAACATTTTAAATATCCTGCAACAACAAATTTTATGTATGGATGTAACTAATACTTAGAGCAGGAAGAAGTTACAAGAAAGTAAAGGGGGAATGTAGTGGGAGCAATGCCTCACAGTATGTAAATAATTGTTGTTGGTTTCTAGTTACATTACTAACCAACATGTCTGGTAGTCTCTACATACATTACTAACCAACACGTGTAATGTCTGGTGGTCTCTGGTTACATTACTAACCAACACTTGTAATGTCTGGTGGTCTCAACATACATTACTAACCAACATGTGTAATGTCTGGTGGTCTCTACATACATTACTAACCAACACGTGTAATGTCTGGTGGTCTCTACATACATTACTAACCAACACGTGTAATGTCTGGTGGTCTCTACATACATTACTAACCAACATGTGTAATGTCTGGTGGTTTCTACATACATTACTAACCAACATGTTTAATGTCTGGTGGTCTCTACATACATGTGTTGGTTAGTAATGTATGTAGAGACCACCACACATTACACGTGTTGGTTAGTAATAATGTAAGTAAAGACCACCAAATATTACATTTGTTGGTTAATAATGTATGTAGAAACCACCAGACATTACACTAACCAACACATGCAATCTCTGGTGGTCTTTACCTACATTATTAACCAATATGTACAATGCCTGGTGGTCTTGACCTCCATTACTAAAGAAAAGGTGTAATATCTTGTACCTACACTAATACTCAATTAGAATATTACCTGATGATCAGTGATTAACTGTTTCAAGAGTGGCACTTCATCAGGCAAGGGCTCAGCTTCTAGAATGGTCAGAGTAGCTTCAGCTTCAAGCAACCATTTCATTAGTTCCTCTAGCAGTTCTGTAATGTCTCGCAGTGATTGTAAGTGGTCTCTCAGTTTCTGCTCTCGTTGCCTTGCCCACACAGATATCTGGATGGCACACAGTTGAAGTGTTATTTTGTGTACTTAACTATTAAATGTATAATCATTGTAAAACTTGGAAATTGCAACAAAACATTACAAAACTTCATGTAAAATCAGAATTTAAACAAAAACCTTTCATCCTTCAAACTATTCATGATACTACTTAAGTCCTTAACAATAACATATTTTATTGAACACTATGCACTACAGTTAACAATAGAGCCTTACTTGGTCCTCATGAGAACAAAAAAAGAGCAATGTATATGATCAGACAGCCGGTGTCACTGCATGTGTATTTGAAAGATTGACAAAAAGCTCACCTCATCCCAGCGGGACTGGATGATTGTAATCCAATGGCGGATGATAGTAATTCCATCAGGATGACATTGCTGTAGTGTTTCTTGAGCTAGTGCTAAAGTTTTGTCTTTGTTTCCTTCTTGTACTTTGAGCTGCTCTAAGAAATTTTGGTGCTCATTAATCTGTTGACGTGTCGTTTCCTCATCATCTGGCAATGGTCCTGTGAATCGCAATTTCCTTTCTGCATCTGACAACCATTCAAGGAGAATGTGAACCATCTTGTGGAGCTGCTCAGCCTAGTAGAAGAAATCCACTTTATATATTTTAATAATTCAGCATTAGATCTCAACTTTATAGGTTTTTGTCATTATTTTAACTTACCAAGGTAGAATTCAATAACAAAACGTAATACTATTTTATGTTAATTTTCTTAGATAATTGTTAAGATGAAACAGTTATCTTTCATTTGTACATCTTCCAGTATAATGTGTAAAGATGTAGTCATAGCAGATGTCTAATAGCAAAATTTTCTACATAGTTTTGATGATTTGACTGGCTATTTCCCCACAAGGGACTGCTCTAGGCACAGCTCTACCTGTGAAGGATGATCCTCGCTCTTTTAATCTCTTCCTCAACTTGATTTCTTTTGAATCCCCCCTTTCTTTATAACATAAAATCCATACTTGTTGTTTTTCATTTATTCACCTGACATTAGGATCCATGCTGTCCGTCTAGATCAAATGAATACTTTCACGAACATGCCTCATCCTTCTAGTTTCTTTGACTGTTTTGTCTTGGCTTACAGCCATTATTTATTTCTGTTCCTCAATTTTCATTTTTTAAAATGTCTTTAACCTGCATGAGGGGTAGACCCCTTATCACCTATTTTCCTTCCTAGTGTCCAATTTTCATGCTGTCATTTCTTTCTTACCATCCTCCTGTGTTATATCTTCCCACTTCACCTTATGTCTGAGACACTTTATGGTACTCCAAGGGAGGCTTTTATAAAAAGGTTTGTTCTCTTCTTTTCACTACATTGACCCATATTGTTTCTTCTGCTCTATCCATCCTTACTTCTTTCCTCTGCTGTTAGGGCTTGTTGGGACAGGATGCTTTCCTAACTAAGGTACTTCTCCATCGTACTTGTATCTGCGAGTGTAGTCCCAGAGGTTTTCTGTGGAGTTCTCGACTCACTGGAGACCCAGACTGTTGTGGTCTAGTCATCAGTTCTTATTATCTACAGTGGTTTTTCATCTTTGACATTCTGTTCCTTCTTGGGCCTACTAAATCTGTGTCTCAACTTCCTGGTCTTCTTCTACTTTACATTCTCCCACTGTCTATTGTCAGAGTCATCACTTGTCATGTCAATGCCTACCCTGTCAGATATGGCCCAGTGGGGCTCATCCATCTTTCTTCATCAGCCTTTGGTCTTCATTGTTGTTCAACAAATGTGTTATTCAGGTTCTCACCTGTAACCTAACTCTCCACCTCTTTTCTCCTCCTCCCCCTTCCAATTTTTTGTTTCCACTTTTACTAGCTCTATTGACCTTTATATTTGGTATCTTGAGGATGTAGCCTCATGTCTCTTGGCCAAGGATGCCTGGATAGGGTATTTACCCCTGTACCTTGTTATTACTCACGTTTTTTTGTGGTCCCCAGGAAAACTGGGAATTGGTATCTGGTTATTGACCTGTTGTCTCTTAAATGGTTTCTTATCATCCTTGGTTCCATATGGAGGAGTTAATTTCTCTCTGGTGATTCTTTTCACCCGGTCTGAGGTTAACGAGGGTCAATGTTTTGAACACCATTTTACACATTCTGATTGCCCCATCCTCCAGATGCTTTCTTTGTTTTGTCCATAGGGATAGGGCCTTCCAGTTTCATGTTCTTCCTTTTGGCTTTGCATCTGCTCCTTATATCTTCAGTTGAGTCATGGGCATTCACTCATTAATGATAAACCTTCCTACCCCTCATCTTGAAACTATCTAATGGTAAACTTTACATTTTAACTAGTATTGTTACTTATTTAATGATAAACCTTTCTACTCCTCATTTTGAAACTTATCTAGTGGTAAACTTTACGTTTTAACTAGTATTGTTACTTATTTAAGATAAACCTTTCTACCCCTCATCTTGAAACTTATCTAATGGTAAACTTTACATTTTAACTAGTATTGTTACTTATTTAATGATAAACCTTTCTACCCCTCATTTTGGTAAACTTTACGTTTTAACTAGTATTGTTACTTATTTAATGATAAACCTTTCTACCCCTCATTTTGAAACTTATCTAATGGCAAACTTTACATTTTAACTAGTATTGTTACTTATTTAATGATAAACCTTTCTACCCCTCATCTTGAAACTTATCTAACTGTAAACTTTACATTTTAACTAGTATTGTTACTTATTTAATGATAAACCTTTCTACCCCTCATTTTGAAACTTATCTAATGGCAAACTTTACATTTTAACTTTACCTATTTAATGATAAACCTTTCTACCCCTCATCTTGAAACTTATCTAATGGTAAACTTTACATTTTAACTAGTATTGTTACTTATTTAATGATAAACCTTTCTACCCCTCATTTTGAAACTTATCTAACTGTAAACTTTACGTTTTAACTAGTATTGTTACTTATTTAAGATAAACCTTTCTACCTCTCTTCTTGAAACTATCTAATGGTAAACTTTACATTTTAACTAGTATTGTTACTTATTTAAGATAAACCTTTCTACCCCTCATCTTGAAACTTATCTAATGGCAAACTTTTACATTTTAACTAGTATTGTTACTTATTTAATGATAAACCTTTCTACCCCTCATCTTGAAACTTATCTAACTGTAAACTTTACATTTTAACTAGTATTGTTACTTATTTAATGATAAACCTTTCTACCCCTCATCTTGAAACTATCTAATGGTAAACTTTTCCTTTACCTTTTTAAGGGCTCCTTTTAACATTTGCTCTTTATCATCACTTAGTCTAATTAGTTCTTCCCATTTTTCATTCAGCTGATTCACCTGGCTTTGAATGTGTTTTACTTCTTCAGGAGTTGCAGTCTGTAAAAGCTCACTAGCTGTTCTACGAACAGATTTCAAGTTGTTGGCTCTGTTCCGGAGCTCATCTTGGAAGATCTGGAAGAACAGAGTTAATTTCATTGTCGTATGAGTTAAGAGTTAACCAAGTTAATACATGTAAAAAACTGACAAAATGCACACTTTCAAGAATATTCAAACTTTACCAACCTTGTGTTGGTCAACAAGTGATGTAACTGTGTCCAGATCACCATGAATTGGCTGTTCGATGGCTAACATTGCTTTTGCTCGTTCCAACCACTCAAGCAAGGCCATAACAGCATCTTTAAACTGACCAGAGTAAAGGAGAGCTTCTTCCAGCTGCCTTTGTCTAATGAAGATAAGACAAAACATCTTCAACAACATCATAATACCTTAGGCCTGGTATGAAGTCTCAAACAAAGGAACCACAAATGTTTATGTTATTTAATGCATTTATAATTAAAATATTTCTAAAAGCATTTTATAAAAAATTACTGAGGATTAATCACAACATATATGAAACAGCTCTTATTATTGAAGACATATATCTACTTATCACTTCCTATCAACAGACTTATTACACACTGCTTCAGGTAGAGTTTTAACCTACCTATCAACTGACTTGTTACACACTGCATTCCACTTATTTTTCAACTCATCCATCATTTTCTGCAGACCAGGAATGTCTGTTTTGGTGCAACGATCTTTCAAAATACGACCAATTTTCATGGTGGTGTCGTATTTAGACTGCTTAGCTCCAAGAGCTCGCTGGAATTCCTTATGTTTATTCAGTAGGTGTTTGACTTTGTCTGGGTCTTTACCAATGTGAGTAAGGCTGTTCAGTGTTACCTCAGCCTCATCCAACCAGGAAATTAACTCACTCCATGCATCATCAAACTGATTAAATACAACATATTAAATATTCAGTAATCTAGGGATAAAAGTAAACCCGATTAATTTACTACAATATGAACATGCTTTTTATTATTTAATAAAAAAGAAAGAGTGGCTATGTAATAAAAGATGCAATCATCAATAATGGTAGGATAAGCAGAAATCTCTGCTAGTCTGAAATACATCTAAAATTAACAGAATTCAGTTTATCTTCTTTCAATGTCATTATCTTGCTCCAGTTATTTGGTTATGTAGGCATTCTGTGAACAGTTATTTTTAAGAAGCTTTAAATGTCTAATGGAATAAAGTCCTTTATACATACTAGCAGGAATACCACCCTATGGGTGACTGTTTATGCTAGTAATTAGTAATCATAGTATTCATACCTCATTGAAAAAAATTTAGAAAAAGTGAACATCTTCTAAAAAAGTATTTTTTTCTGGGAAGTGCTGCATCGGAAAAATGTTCAGATTGTGCTCTTTAATCATAAACAACTCACTGCTTCAAAGTGATTCATTGTACAGAGCTTAAACTTTTCATCAGTTTTACTGATATAAACTGTAATGTTTTTATATATTAAAAGTGCTATCCTTTATTGAAAAAATTTTTTTTTAAGAACTTCAGTTTTTTTAGTACTGCATTTACAAATTACACCAATAAAGATATAATCAAACCTTCACATACAGTCCTAGTGAAAGTCGTGTCTTTGTTGTAAGGAGAGTACTTTTATTTAAAATTGTATTCTGTTATAAAGAAATGGTTGTTGCACATACCATAGTGCTAAACTTTTTTATGTATTTGGGTTTGTGGTTTCATTCAATAGATAGTGCAACATTTTATAAGCTTCAGTCACCACTTCTTGCATTGAGATCTTGTTGTATTTCAGCACAACAGATGGCACCATTGTATTTATTATTTCAGTCACATAGATAGATACATAAATTTCCACACCATTATAGTAAGAAGTGTTGAGAAAAAATGGTTAAAATAGTAATATACAAAATGGAAATAATTTAATATCTTTGATCTATTAGAAGAAACATTTGAACCTGAAAAGTTATTTATATAAGAAATTCTAACCATAATATAAAAACAAAGTAGTCTATGTCATGTAAACCATCATTGTAAAAACAGTGCTTTTTTAATATATATATTTGGTCATAAGCTAAGACTTTACTCCACAATATCAAAAGTATAATGTACTTTTAACTCATGAGAACATATATATTTCACTTAGGTAGATTAAATATAATTTTATTGCATGTGATTTGTATACCAAATTCTACAGAACTTGCCTCTTTAGCTTCCTTATATCCGTGGTCCAACATTCTGGTTCTTTCAGCAGCTTTGGAGACGACTCGCTCCCAGCGATGCTGCACACTGATAAGCAGGTTTTTGATCAAGAGAACATCTTGTTTCTGGCTGAAGTACTTCAGGTGAGTACCTTTCTTGTCCAGGTTCAACATTACCTCTCTGTGAGCCCCCAGATCTTTCTGAAAACTCTAAAACCATAAAGAACAGTATTATTTTTAGGGCAAAGCTACTTGGGTTGTTTGACATCATCTCTAATTTTGAACTATAATGAACAGAGTAAAGGCAACTAATCAACAGAACAATACCATTCACAATAAGAAAATGACTGTCACTCTTTTAATAAACCCAAAGCTTAAAGGGTGGGGAATATTTTGTGGTATTCAAACTCAGTTTGTCAGCTCTGAAATCCAGAGCACTATTACAGGGTCAACCAGTGCTCCAACAAATCTTTAAAACACTTCATTCTCTACAAATGTTAACCATGTCCAGTACATCAACATGCCTAATTCTACAAAGAAGATGAACATTTTAAAGTGACACATACATAAGTGTTTACAACTACACATTTTCAATAAGGCATGCAGCATTTTACATGTAGAAAATTGTTGAATGAATTCATTTTCTTTAATTTTCCTTTTTTCAGTGTATTATATTATCTGTTTTGAAGTAAGGATAATGCATCAATACAGGAATAAAAGATGTAAAAATGTTTTGTTTTACTTACACATGCAACAACAGTATTTTATAAAGTTGACATTTACATTTTAAGGAATAAAAAAATCTTGAATTTTTGGAATTTTGAAAAGACGATCTACTTAACATGATCTGCTACATTTTATTTGTTCAAAATATTATGAGATTTGCTTACCCTGCAAGGGTTAACAACAAACTCCAACTGAGTTTATTATTACAAACTCTTGAGAAAGTTTATAGTTTGGTAGATAGTTTTAAGTAAAGCTTATTTCAGATCCTTATTAAAACTGAAACCTACTGTGATGCATACATGTTAATATTTGATGTTATTATAAACAGCACGGTACCCAACTGGTGATTCAGTATATCTGGTTTTGTTAATTCATTAACAGGTTACTTTTTAAATTATTTAGTTCTGATCTGTTAGTGTTGATAACTTGTCATGGCCTACAATATTCTAGCAGCAAGTTCAGACCTCTGTGATTCAAGTAAAATCCTAACCTTATGATCTCTGATCTGTTCCACAACAGTTTCCATCACTCGGCTAACAGGCTTCATGGTTGTCAGGTACTTCTCAGAATTTGTTAACCAGTCTACAAACTCCTGAAGTGCCTCATGGAACTGTGTGGCTTCTCGTAAAGCTATCTCCAGCTTAATCTGTGAAGGAATTTACAAATCAGTACACAGCTGTGTAAAAGAATTCAAATATACTATGAACAGTAAAAAAAAACTTTACTACATGAAATATGTAGTCCTCTTTGTTACACAGATTAAGAATCTGTTTACAAACTTTTGAACTGTGTATCCATGTATGTTAATATATATATAAAGTTTACATTATTAAGATAAAGAGCTTATGTAAAAATAGCCTAGTTATTTTACTAAGGTTTAACATAAACCTATCAGGTTACCTTTCTGTCATTCGCTTTGTTGAGGACATTGTCCCAACGTTGCTTCAGTGTTTTAAGATTATGCTGTAGGTTCGAAGTTGCCTCTTCATTAGATCTTTTTAGGTAATCTTGTCCTTGCTGCAAGACTGTTTCCACTTTGTGACGGTTTGAGTCCAGTTCATTGTACAACTCCTATGGTAAAAAACAAAATTCAAGCACGAGAATGTTTACATGTAGTATGAAAATAACACAAAAAGCAACTATGATGAGAATAATCAAATCATAACACAAGTATGTTAAAAATCACTTTTAAGACACATATTTACAATGAATACCATTTAGTAGAAACATTATAGTTCCTTGAAATGAATAGTATTATCAATCAACCTTGTGTATAAAACATGTTCACACAATAAGATATTCATATAGGAGAATTTAATGGTGTGATGAATTGTGATAAGATTTTAAAAAATTACCTCCAAACTACCACTGATGGATAATATTTTCTTACACTATGTTAAATGAAATACATTAAGAAAATGAAATAACTAGGTGTAATCAGGTATATGAAGATAAACTAGCCCATTAATTTTGGGAAGATACATTATTACACCAATTAAGATTACTGAGAAGTGTACATTTTGTTATACACCCTAAGTACAAACATTTACTCAAGGGATTCATATAGATAATTGCAAAATATATGCATTAAATTTTATATATGTATCTAACAAGAGATACAGACAGTTAGTAAAAGGTTTACCTATCACGAAGTAGGTCAGTTGTTCTGTAGCTGTATCTAACAAGAGATACATACAGCTAGTAAAAGGTTTACCTATCACAAAGTAGGTCAGTTGCTCTGTAGCTGTATCTAACAAGAGATACATACATCTAGTAAAAGGTTTACCTATCACGAAGTAGGTCAGTTGCTCTGTAGCTGTATCTAACAAGAGATACAGACAGTTAGTAAAAGGTTTACCTATCACGAAGTGGGTCAGTTGCTCTGTAGCTGTATCTTATAAGAAGAGATACAGACACTTAGTAAGAGATTTACCTACCATGAAACGATTCAGTTGCTCTCTAGCAGTTTCTGGCAAACCACCAACTGGTTTTGAAGTAGCTAACTGGCTGTCTACATCACTGAGCCAAAGCAGAAGGTCCTGAATCTCCTGGTTAAAGATGACAGCCTATTGAAAGAAACAAAAATATAATTATGGTAAATTTATAACCAATTGTAAACCACAGTTACTGTACATTCATGACTAATTATAAACCACAGTTACTGTACATTCATGACTAATTATAAACCACAGTTACTGTACATTCATGACTAATTATAAACCACAGTTACTGTACATTCATGACTAATTATAAACCACAGTTACTGTACATTCATGACTAATTATAAACCACAGTTACTGTACATTCATGACTAATTACAAACCACAGTTACTGTACATTCATGACTGATTACAAATCATATTTACAGCACACCCATAACCAGTTTCAAAGCACTAACTTCAGATCTATAAGCAATCATAAAATAGTTAGTATATCCCCAAAACCAGCTCCAAAAGTAGTTAATACACATACATACAAAATAATTAGTACACACTCAGAACCAGTTTCAAAATATTTACTGAATAAAAGCTAATTATACAACATGGTTTCCACACATCAACAATCAGTTACAAAACACTTACTTTATCCCCCTAAACATCCAAAAATTGATACTATAAGCCCACAACTAATCATAAAATAGTTAATATACAGTCACACCAATTATAAAAACAATTACTGAACCTTTTAAATGATGAACGTTCACAAAAATAAATTAATTCAAATAAAGTTAACATTGACATTATATCCAACAAATCTGCATAATTTTGTTGGATAGAGAAAGATGTACAAAATAACCTTCAAGACTAAGAAAAAGTCTTCAATTAATTTTTTCACAGATCTACCTCTTTTAGTGCAGCTTCAAGCTCTTTCTGTCGTTCAATAGCTTTGTCTTGCAATTGCTGCCACCTAGTGTTCAAATTCATCACCTTCTTTTGAGTGAGACTTGCATCTTCACTGCTTTGGTCTGTATCAACTAGTTGATGGCATACACGATTAATTGTGTCTATACTGCTCTGGTGGGCTTGAATGTCATTAACTAGGACCTGCAAGAGTTTTAAAAAGTGACTATTTTTTCTTTATTTGGGTATTTTATTATAAGAGAATGTAATATTTCATCATGAAAGTTATAGGATGTTTTATTTATATACCATGTACAGGGTCATGGAGAAAAAAGAACCACAAAGATATAATATAATTAGATAAAACTGTACACTACCCAAATATTTTGCTAACTATTACTACTAGAGAGACAAAGAGAGTCTTACAACAACTCACCACTTTCATGTAAAAGGTTTAGAGACTTAAAATCATAAATAATATTCAACGTTAAACTGGTACACAATAAAAACATTTTATTTAGGCCTATCTATGGCCTTCAAAAAGTTGACGACTTTACATGTTTCGACGTTACACGCGTCTCATGTAGAGTCGTCAACTTTTTGAAGGCCATAGATAGGCCTAAATAAAATGTTTTTATTGTGTACCAGTTTAACATTGAATATTATTTATGATTTTAACTTTATACCCAAGTGCCAAAATACTATAATTAAGTCTAAAGACTTGTTT
>NW_013670130.1:16374-28775 GCF_000517525.1 Limulus polyphemus | reverse complement strand
AACTTAACGGTTAGAAACTTGCCAATGTCAGGCTAATAACAGCTGGTAACATGGAGAAAAGTCAATTTTTTGAAGGCCATAGATAGGCCTAAATAAAATGTTTTTATTGTGTACCAGTTTAACGTTGAATATTATTTATGATTTTAACTTTATACCCAAGTGCCAAAATACTATAATTAAGTCTAAAGACTTGTTTGATTCATACAGCTGCTGACTGCTTTACCTTATGTTTGGCTAGCTCCACCTCAATAATTTGAGGGTCACCAGCAACAGGCTTTAGGTTTGTTAAAGTTCTCTCAGTTTTAGTCATCCAGGACAGGAGTTCATCCAAAGCATGCTGAAACTGACCAAGTTTCAAAAGTGCATTTTCTAACTCTTGCTGTAATGAAAGAAAAACAATAGTTAAGCATATATTTACTCCACATTGTGATGACAATTTTAAGATTACTTAATGTTGTGTGTCAAAGCTTATTGTATTATTATTTTTGCTATAAATGTTTTTCTGTAGTTAAGCACATAGATACACAATGGGCTCTCCGTGCTCTGCCCACCACAGATATTAAAACAGGGTTTTTAGTGATATAAGTCTGCAGACATACCACACATAAATAAAAAGCATTTTATAGGCATAATGTCTCAGAAAGCTTTTCATATAAATTATTTTGATACAAAGAAAGGAAATCATTTGTATACACTTTCATAGCTGATAATTAACAATGCATTGAAATGAATTAATTCATTGAAATTTCATATCAGAAATATTACACACTTCTTGCTAGTTAATAAATACTAAATAAAAATCTGGTGACTAAAAAAACTTATAAACGAAGACAACCATTCCAATACAAAAATGTTATTTTTGTAGAAGATTAGATTACTGCCTGGTAAGTGTTTTTTTTTTTGTTATTGCTGTTTCAATAAAATCAAGTTTTGGTACCTTCTAGCTACATCAATGTTTAACAATAATTTGTAATGAAAACAAACTACAAGATATACAAGTGAATTTTCACTGAAATTTAACTGCAAAATTCCAAAAATATTATAATCATACACACTTGTCGTTCTACAATGCCTTTCAGCAACTCATCCCAGCGATAATTAATCTCAGTTAAGGGTTCACAAATTGCAAAAGCTTGGTCATGTGATGTTCTTTTTGCTAGTTCTTGAGCTTGTCTGTTCAAAGCCTCAATTTCCACCATGTGTGGATCAACTTCAACCTTGAATTCCTGTTGTCAAGAAGACACACATATGGTTTTTACAAAAATTATAGAAAACTATTCATTTAAGTACAGAAATATAGGTACAGACACATGAAAATTAATATTTATGTTAGCTAGTACATACTGACTTATAATATGTATAGATTTGTTTCCTACATGTGAATATGTAAGACA
Organism: Limulus polyphemus; assembly: GCF_000517525.1. Classification (NCBI taxonomy): domain Eukaryota; kingdom Metazoa; phylum Arthropoda; class Merostomata; order Xiphosura; family Limulidae; genus Limulus; species Limulus polyphemus. The sequence goes on along the minus strand of NW_013670130.1, from coordinate 27,381 downwards.
TTTTTACATAACAAATGAAGTGCTGATGGCAAGTGAAAATTCACAAAATATTTATTTGATACAGTAATATTTGAGTCTTTAACAAATGACTATGTCAACTGAAATTTCTTGTAAGTACTCTCATCTTCTGCTCTTCTACTATTACTACAGTTTGAAATGAAAGTAATAACATTTTTAAATACTTCAAGTACTTGTAAACACTAACCTTCAGTTGAGCAATCTGCAACTTTACTGCATCAGTATCAGACCCCACTGGTCCAAAGTCAGCAAATTTTTCTTCACCACTGTCAAGGAATTCTACAAAGTTCTGGGAAAAGTAGTGAATTCATAATTTAAAGTAAGTAATATTTTAGTTTTTATTTAACATACATTTTTAGTGAAATCATGTTTAAATGCAAACCTGTGTTTGATTACTGTGACATAAAATACTATAGGAAAATAGGAAACACCAACCTGAAGGGTGAAGTGGAAACTCATTGCTTTTTCCATGGCATCTACTAGATTCTGTTCTCTCTTAGCATAAAGGGTAGTGACATTCTCCCAGGCTGAGTCCAGATCTTCAATGTGTTTCTTGACCTCGGGCTTATCTGGCTCTCCACACAATTGCATCAGGTCTTGACCTGCCTGCCTACACTGGTCTACTTCTGGTCTTGTCTGGTCAATCTCCTGCTTGATCTCCTGAAGAGCATCTTTTTGCTCCTGGATGGCACTAGGCTCAATTGCTGGAGGCTCCTGGACTTTCAGGTTTTCTTGCAGTTCTTTCAGGGCTTTCATCACAGCATTAAGCTCATTCCAGAACTTTTCTGCTACTGTCAGAGCTTCCTCCAAGGAGTGGCCACGGTTCTTGGATGATTTCTGTATTTTGTCCCACAAATCATTGAGTTGATCTAACTTCTGTCTGATGTCTGAAGATTCAAAAGTGAAAATGACTTTCTATTTAATGTGAATGAGATGTCCATATTTTATGAAACTTAAATTTTATATATCTTTTAAGCAAACATACGTTCATATGTGTTCTGCAAATATTACAAAATTGTCATTTGACTTCATTTGGAAAAGGACATCTCAAACAGATAGGTTTACGTTTTCTAAATGAAAAAACAAACAAACTTCATACTAACCACAGATGTTCAAAATTAGCATAGACTTATGTAAGATGACCAGTATTTATGATAGATTTTTTTGCTTCTGACCTTATGGTTTAAAAATCAATGATAGTAAATTACAGATCACCTTTGACAGCAGGTTGGTCTTTACCAGCCTTAGTAATGACATCAGCAGCAGCACGTTTAACAGCCTCTAGAGCTGTGGATCGTTTATTCAGATCCTCAAGAACGTTCTTGTTGTCTTTTATCTGCTCTTCTATACGTTCTGTGTGGGCAGAGATGGGTTCAGCATTGTCCAGTTGGTCTACAGTCGTGTTGAGTGCTTGTAGCATACCATCTAACTTGTCTGAAAACTTAAAAGAAATATGCTGATTATCTTTCAGCTGTTAATACATCTGTCAGTAAATGTTTAGTGTACAGTAGTGCTTGTTAGCATATCATCTGACTTGTCTGAAGACTGGAAAGAGAAACATACTGAATAATTATTTTTGTTAGTCAACAAGTAATTTTTTCCCCTTGTATTCCTTTTTTGAATTGTTCCAAGGCTTTTTGAATTTTCAAAGTTTAATTGAGGGATAACTAGGATTCATATGAACCCTGTTAAAAGTACTGGTTTCACTATTAAAATGTCATTTTCATCAAATATCAATCTCAAGACAGTGATTTAGAGTTATCTACCTGGGAAGTAGCCTGTAAAGTTTCTTCCAGCTTGTTTTGTCTTGTTCGTATAATTTCTCGCAGACTGTTGTAGCGAGAATTATCAGACCCCTTTATTTCTCGGATTTTAGAGCCTTCATCATCACCACACAATTTGGACAGGGCTGTACACGTTTTGTTTAACTTGTCCACAAGAGGTTTATGTTCATTAACAGACTGTAGCAGTTCCTGTAAGAAGAAAATTTGTGCTTACATCTTGGTTCAAAGCACTTTCCATTAACCATTTCATTATTATCATGGTTTCTGAAAATGTTTGGTTACCTCTAGGAAAAATTGTTGTAATAAAGTTCTGGAGAAATTTAGCATTACTTTGTTAGACTGATATTCTTGTAGTTATGTAAAATATTTTAATTTATTAATTCACTAAACAAAATTACTTTGTTAAGCTTGTAATTATGTAGGAAAGACATTCATATCAAATTACAGAGATACTTTACTTACAATTTAATATATATAATTTTATAAAAGTTTTACCTGAGTTTTGTCTTGCTGGCGTTTAATTTGAGAAACATTTAGAGTAGGAGTCTCTAGAAGTTCCATTTCAGCTTCTGCTTCATCCAACCACTGGGTTAATTCTGAGTGTGTTTCAAAAAAGTGTTCAGCCAATGGTAGAGCTTGTTCTAATGCATTCATTCGATCAATGCACATGGTGTAGACACAGCTTGAAAGGTCTTGTAACTCTTCAGCCTTTTCTCTGATGATGCTTAGATCCTCTGTTGACACCTCTCTCATCAACTTCTTAGCAGTAGTAAGAATGTCTCGAACACGGCTCTTCTGACCACTAACTTCTTCGTTCATAATCTGATAAAGCAAAGCATGAAAAGTTCAGTGAAATTATTCAGGTGAATTACTAAACATATTGAATTAATGTGATTCCAATGGCCCAGTGATAACAGTGTGAACAGTTATTGATATTCAACTATAAATATATGTATATTTGAAATAATTATTGTGGAAGATTCATGACTTTATGAAATTAAAAGTAGTTCCCTTAGATTAAAAAATGGCAGTAATAATGATAACTTACAGAATTAATTTGTAATACACTTGATAATGATACAATAAAAGTTTACAAACCTTTTGCTCTTTCAATAAACCTATTAGTAATTCAGGGTCTGGATAAATAAGTTCAGCCTCTTGAACTTGTTGCTGAGTTCCTTGAAACCAATCCATAAGTTCATCTATGTCTCCCATAACCTAATTGCAGAATTTTGAGAAACTTGTGTAAAATTAAACCAAATATTTGTATTTAATCACATCTTTTATATTTTTTTCACTGAATCATTGATACTATCTTGGCATTTTATAATAATAATAATAATATATTTTCATGTTGGTTAAGATACAGAGATAACAGCAGATTATACATTTTCCAATGCCTCAGAAATTTTACCATGAAATAAGTTTTCTTTTAAACAGATTTCAACAAAATGTTACACAATTTTTGAATCAGCATTCGAACAAAATGTGACTTAAATGTCAACCTTTTGACATCACAAAAAAGTTAGAACACAAATCTTTAAAGCTACTAATCACATACCTCCATATTCTTTTGTTTGTATAACTTTATTCTCTCTCCTTTACGTTGTATTTGTTCACAGATGGCATCATAGTGACGATTGTCACGTGTAACGAGTGTTTCTAGTAAATGTGATCCTTCACCAGGTGAGATCTGACACAGACGTGGCCCCAGTAAACTAACTGACTCAACAAGTGGTCGATACTTATGGATCTCTTTCTCTAGTTGCTATTAAAAAGGTTGTATAAAAATATAAGGGAAAATTAAGCTAGTTGGTATCTGAAAGTTTACTTTCTTACAGTTGAACCTTTAGAATTACTGACTAGTTTTTCTCAACTTTTTACGTTTTACTGTAATAGTTCATCAAGAATTCTAGATATTCTGACTAAAAAAATTGTTATCTCTATGGTGGTTCTTTTGATAGTTCATTAAGAACCTCTAAATTACTGATCAAAAGGATTGTTTACCTCTATTGTGGTCCCCTGCGTGATGAGGCTGAGGGACTCCAGGGTTTTTAGGGTTCGTTCAGTTTCATCCATCCAGCAAACCAATTGCTCATGAGTGCTGTGAAATTTCTGTGTGAGTGGCAGGATATCTAGTGCCTGCTTCTGTCTCTCACTGCAACCTTGGGACACATCATTAAATTTGCTTTGGATAGCATCTGCCTTATCTTTTACTTGAATAGCATCATCTCCTGCAGATGTGACAAAAAACAATAACTGTTGGCATTAATATTTATTTAACTGCTTCTGTAAATAAAGCTGAGTATAAAGATATATTTCTATTTTAAACGTTAAACAAGAAAAGTTGTGGCCAAATATGTTTACAAAGACAAAGATAAACATACAGATGCCCTACCTGAAGCGTGCTTCATGATTTGTTGAGAAGAGGCTATCAGGTTTTCCACTTCCAACTGATGACTTTTAATTTCTGAATGAAGCCCCTAAAATAGTGTAAATAGTTTTCAGCATTAGCTGTGTTACAATCTATAATCAGTCAAGTCATGTTGATTCTATCTTGCTCTGTTTACAAATAAATACCTTCTTGAAACCCAATCTTTAAATATTTTGTACATATTCTAGTTGTCTAAATGAGTTTTGTTATGTTTAAACTGTATTGATACTTACAGTAAGTTCATCTATCTGTTCCTGGAGTTTATCTATATACACAGAAAAAATCTGGAAACGGGTAAATTTGGTGTGCACTTCTTGTAACCAGTCCTCTAGCTTCTCACAGCTAACTAAAAAGGTTCCCACACCTTCTAGAGCCTGGTTCAGCATTTTCCCAACATTTTTACTGTCCTCAACTACCTTGTTATACTGATAATCTGTTTGCTCAAATTTTTCACGGATTGTATAAGCCTCCTCTTCACTAAGCAAGGTTACAAGAGTTTCTCCAGTACTGTGCATTTCATCGAGCAAAATCTTATGGTTTGTGATATCCTTGTGGAGTTCCTGAACCAAGATGAACAAAAAAGACAATCAAATTACTATTCTTGGTAACTTTGATGTTTACAACATCATTATTAAGAAAACTAGATTTTGAAGCATTCACGATATGAAAAGTCACAAATTAGATAAATCACAAAATAAGACTTTCAACCAGAAGTAAGGTCAAATTTCTAAGAGGTTTCACATATTTTGATTATCATGTATTGTTTTGTAGATGAATCAGAAATAATTGTATTATCTGTATAATTAAAAGAGTAACATGTGTGCATGGCAAGCTTTTTAAACTTTATTTAACCTTGCAAAAATGAAATTAGGAGTAGGAAAGTATGGACATTGTCACCATATAATAAGTGAGGGTTGGATACAGATAGTACTGTGCATTGCAAATGGAAAAGTATTTGGGGAATGGATCTATTATCCCTCACAGCTCCATATCAGACAGCAATGTTTATGGTGTTTATGTATGAATTTGTTTGTTTGTTTATAGACACTTAAGGGTTGCTAGATCTGATGTTTCTTACAAGATAAGTCAATCAGTTTGTCATTTTCAATCAGACCACTTGGCTCAAAATGTATTTTGTACCAGAGGTGGTTGGTGGGTATCACATGTTGTGGAATAGGTTTAACCTCTCAGTCATTGAGACACCATGCACAGCCATCAGATTCATGTAGAACTCTATGTACCTAACTGTATACATGAGTAGTCTAGGTAGGTCACTTAACTGTTGTAAGTACTTTAAATACACAGCACTGCCATTACATTTTATAAACTTTGTGCATTCAAGTACAAAATACCACAAAACAAAAAGTTTCATACATGAAGCATGAGTTTCCCTTGTTATTGTTACTACATTCTAGTCCTCAAATTGTTGCAATAATATATCACAAGTACAAGTGTTATTATGATTACTACATTCTTGTCCATACTTTGTTGCAACAGTGCAATTATTGTTACTAGATTCTAGTCCTCAAATTGTTGCAATAGTATATCACAAATACAAGTGTTATTATGATTACTACATTCTAGTCCTCACGTTGTTACAACAGTGTGATTATTATTACTAGATTCTAGTCCCTATTTTGGTGCAACATCATATCAAAGAGAGATACAGTGGTATGCTATACAGTACCAAAGAGAATATATGAATTTGTACTTCAATGTTTTATTAATTTTTTTGTTAAGTAATTTTGTTCAGTATTTCTTACTTTATATCTGTTTATTTAGCTATATCCTAATTTTTCAACTACAGTTTAAAATTTATTTTAAAAACACAGTATCTTAAAGCTCATAAAAGCACATATAAATATAACATAATCTCACCTTATGTTCTGTCATTTGTTCACGGATCTTGCCTTGATCAGTTGGGATGGTTTCCAAGAGAGCCATTTTTTTTTCCACACGTTCCAGCCACACCATCAATAAACTTAGTTTGTCCTGAAAGTCCTGGGCAACTGGAATGGTCTTTTCAAGAACCTCCATACGTTCTCTGGCTTCAGTGATGAGTATGTTAAATCTTTCTGTCAAGTAACTGAGTTGGTCTTTGATCTGTTTCTTCTCAACAGGCTCCAAGTTCTGCATGATTTCAGCTCCCATGTCACTGAGTGAAGTCATGCTGTTTTGTCGATCGAGAAGCAACTTCCTTAAGAACTGTTGGTAAATACACATCATGAGAACATAATTATGTCTGGTGTATTACAATACTTAGTCAGTTGTATTGTCTATTGATTGCAAGACAACTTCCTTATGAACTGTTGGTAAATACACATCATAAGAACATAATTACGTCTGGTGTATTACAATACTTAGTCAGTTGCATTGTTTATTGACTGCAAGAGAAATTTTATGATCAACTTCTTTGTTAAGATTATAAATCAAAGAATTACCTTCTGTTCCTGTAGCTGGGCCTTCACCACTTTAAAGTCTGCAGATGGAGGTTTCTGATTGGCTATCATTTCCTCTGTATCTTGAAGCCATTTCTGAACTCCCTCCAGAGCTTCCTGAAACTTTCCAGATTGCAGTAGGGTCAGGTCTAGTAGTCTCTCACGATCATTCAACTAAAGAAAAATTTCAAAGTCATTTACCACTCTTTTGAATCTGATTATATGCTTTCAACTGACCAATGACTGAATAGAAAAGATATTTCACATAATACATTTATTGTCCTTTTACCCTTATATTTCCAACTAATTTTTACAGTGGTCAGTGCCAGTGGGAGTCCACATATTGCATCATGTTGAGTAATTTTATATTTTTGGCTGTTACAACACTAAGGGTTAAGCTGTATACTAATTAAAAAGTCACCAATGGCTGTGCAGAGGAGTTGCATTAGCAATGATTTATTATGTGCCAAATATAGTCAACAATTTTACATGCTAATGTTTTTTAAGTAATTTTATATACTGACATGATCTTGCTATCGACTACATTAGACAGTGGACACATTGTATGAACAAAATTACACATTTAAGTGACTTGCTGAAGTACTAAGTTTGTATACTTATTAAGACAGGACTTTTTAACAATAGTTTTAAGATCAATGACCTATGACTAGAGGCATACTGATAACATTTGTATGGCTAAAAAAAAAGTCTAATATGAATTTCATGAATAATAATGACATAGTGAATGGATAATAATTAAAAACTGTTCAGATACCAGATAATAGTAACGACATAATGAAGAAGATATTATTAAATTAATACATGCCATAACTTAAATAGCAATGTTATCATTCAGTTATTACGGACAGACCAACTCACAAGTTCACAAGTTACAAACAAAATAAACTGCTTTTGGCAAAAACAGTTGAACTGAGTAATAAATGTAGATATTACAATTATCTTTTTTATTATGAATAAAACCATTCATTAAATTTCTCTCCCAATATTTCAGTTTACAACTTCGTGGTAAGGGAACCACAATGCATTATAGAAGCTTTAGAGTGACAGAGTGATTTAAATAAACACAAGGGTGTATGTACATATACATACATATAGGTCTTTATTATGGAAAAAAAGTTTTATTTAACATTATTTAATATAATTATAGGCAGCACAGAGACTAAACTAAACTTTAGAAGAATACTGATGTACCTATACATGAAACTTATATTGTCAAACAGAGTTGATTACAAGATTAAAGCTTCATAGTGAGTTTTCTTGTCAAAATAAGCCTCTGTTTATATCTTCACATTATATAGGAAGAACGACTATATATATATGAGAATTAGATAAGTTGCATTACTTTAATACAAGACTGTATCTTAGCAAAATTCTGCTATTTATACATGCAGATCGGTTGACAACCACAGCTTTCTAGACAAACATCACAATTATACAGAACACAGATTTACATGTGTTTATTATAGTGTTTACTGCATATAAATATTATCACAGCCTTATATAGATTTACATGTGTTTATTATAGTGTTTACTGCATATAAATATTATCAAAGCCTTATAGATTTACATGTGTTTATGATAGTGTTTACTACATATAGATATTATCAAAGCCTTATACAGATTTACATGTGTTTATGATAGTGTTTACTACATATAAATATTATTACAGCCTTGTGGTAAAAGTGAAACTAGTAATAAAAAACAGAAAAACCCAACATAATTTCCATTTTGTTTTTTTTTATACTGGTTCTTTGATTAATTTTCTTTCTCATTTATTTATATAGCAACAGATATTGTTAGTCTTCACACATCTCTGTTAGTAAGGAATATTACACAGTCAGTTTTATATCTATTCTGTTACTATTAAGTCACCAGGGATTACCATAGTCTTTAGTCACAAATTACAACAATAATGAAAATGTCCTAATAATTTCAAATCTTACAGTTCAAAAAAACTTTCATATCATACATAACAACATACTAAAGCAATTCTAATAGGATTGAATTTCAAACCTCTGCACCTGATTCCGTTAACAATTTTCTTACAAGTGCTGTATGTGGGTGTAAGTACAGAAGTGTTTATTTATAGCCTTAAATTTTATGAAATGGTGTACGTAGATTGTTTCACATAGAGGATGGCCATTTGTCCCCATTTTTTACTAGAAGTTACCCTAAAACTGCACCATCATAATGTTTACTTTTCAGGGTTTTCAAAGCCTTGGGACAATTTCAAATACATTCAAGGTTTTTAAATACCCTTGAGGTAAGTTGATAATTTGAACAAAACATTTTCACAGAGATCTTGGCAACATTATACCTGCTGGAAAACTTGGTTGTATTAAGCATGTTCTTGTTTTAGATAAAAACATACTACCAAAGCTAGTGTAACCAGAGCATGAATCTGTGGAGCGATGGTTTATCTATTTTCTAATAATACTTGTATTTACCCTTTCTTTCAAGTTGTTCCACTTCTCATTCAGGACTTCCACATCTTGCTCTAGTTTAATTGTTTCAACACCAGGCATAGCTGACTGGACTATACCTTGACCGATCTTGTTCACCTCCGTGATCTTCCTACTAAGGGGTTCAATATGGGTTCTGCGGAAAACCTGGAAAGAAATGAGTACCGTGAGAATAAAGTCGAAAGTACTAATTGCATTGAAACTACTCAACATACATATCCACCATTACTAAAATTTGATGTAAAATTTCTGTTAAAATTTGTATGATACTTGATTAAAAATATTTAATGGAATATAAAATGTAGGATCCAAAAACATTAAATATGGTTAAAATAATATCTAAAAACCACAGACAAAACATTTTATAGATAAAGCAAAGTACAAATGTATGTTGACAAACCTTAAATTCTTCCTGAAGTAACTTTATTGTCCCAACTTCCCCACTAATGATTTTGAAATTTTTTTCTTCTTTGATGGCCTTATCTAGTTCAGTTAATGTATTACTATAGTCTTTGTAGAAGCATTCCAATTGGGCCAAAGTGTTTTCCAGTAAGGTGTGCCGTACCTTGGTTCGTTCATAAACACGAGAAAACTGTTGTTTGAGGTTGTCAAGCTAAAAATAAGATTTTATATTAGAGATCACAGTTCTGTTGTTTCTGGATAGTTGTTACATAAGAGATATGTAAAAATAAGTGCTATGAAATATACAATCATAAGGATTTTCTTCTGATCCAAATTATGTCTAAGTGATTAAATTTCAAGTTTGAGCACTTTGCATTGAGCTTACTGAAGCTAGATTTTTTAATTTCCTATCCTACAATCACATTTACAACATTTTAACACTCTCACGGATGTAAGTTGGCAAAGAGAGAAATCTGAAGTTTATAGTTTATACCATTTAAGGTTGCTAAGCCTTCTTAAAGCACTCACTACTTATGAATACAAATGTTCATGAACTAAACCTTTTATTTTTCCTCATTAATATAGATAATAGTATATGATATGATAACTGGCAAATGTTATGCATTTATTACAGACCATGTTGTAGTTCTTACTTTTTCTTTGCATGATGTTACATCTGTGGTATAACCCTGACGGATGAGATCTTCTCCTTGTTTAGAAACGTCTTTGATATCATCATTCACAGTTTTCAAGTGTTCCATAAAGTCCTGTAAACAAAAATGTCATTAGACTTTCCAAAAATGTAACAGTAAGCTCACAAGTAGTATAAATGATGTTCAAAAGTTTAAGTGTACCTGGGAATGCCGAACTTTATTTTTAGAATATCACATTTGATGATTTTTATGATAGTTATTTTGTTTGTATTAGTTTAGTTTTGAAAATTGGACACCTTGTTACAACTTTGACTGGAATATGCTCTCTAGTATAGGCATTTCCTAATTCATGTAAGTTATTGGTACATGTTCACCTGCATGAAATCTATTTGATTCATGCTCCTGTTGACACTATATGATGATGTTGCTTTCAAACTGAAAGAGGTTTATACAGGTCAGTTTTAGGTTTTTCTGATGTTTAAAGAGGCAATAAAAGTTGAATCATATTAGGTTTTGAAAATTATGATTCTTGTATTTTCTTTTTTAAGGTAATGTGTGAATGGTTTATGTTCTTACTGTGTGTGCTCTGTAAGGAGAATTGTCTGTCAATGTCCTCACAAGTTTCATTTTTCATCTTACTGTGTGTGTTCTGTAAGGAGAATTGTCTGTTAATGTCCTCACAAGTTTCATGTACATCTTACTGTGTGTGTGTTCTGTAGAGAATTGTCAATGTCCTTACAGTTTCATGTTCATCTTACTGTGTGCGTTGCGTGTTCTGTAAGGTGAATTGTCTGT
>NW_013670130.1:11931-15479 GCF_000517525.1 Limulus polyphemus | reverse complement strand
CTACAGATATAACATCAATAGATGAAGAAGAATATTTAAATGATTTTGGCTAAGAAGCATTATATGAAAAGCCACCTACAGATATAACATCAATAGATGAAGAAGAATATTTAAATGATTTTGGCTAAGAAGCATTATATGAAGAGCCACCTACAGATATAACATCAATAGATGAAGAAGAATATTTAAATGATTTTGGCTAAGAAGCATTATATGAAGAGCCACCTACAGATATAACATCAATAGATGAAGAAGAATATTTAAATGATTTTGGCTAAGAAGCATTATATGAAGAGCCACCTACAGATATAACATCAATAGATGAAGAAGAAATTGTTGAGGCAGTTAACTGAATTAATAATAACAAAAGTCTAGGAAATGACAAGATATGTTGAAATTGAGAAATGCTGAAGTCATTGAAAGAAAAGATCTGATTAAGTTTGTCTAGGAATTGGAAAGCTGATTGTAGGAAAAAGGAATCACTTTCAAAATACTTAAAAAAAGAAATTTGTCATTGTTTAATTACTAGAAGGGAATGACATTATTATCTGTTCCGGAAAGGTTCTGAGGATGACTTTGATGAAAAGGATGAAAGATGCCATAGAAGCTTTCTTGAGAGAGCAATACGCAGTTTCAGAGCTGGTAGAAAATGTGTTGACTAGATCTTTGTTGTGAGAAACATCATTGAGCAATGTGAGGAATGGCAAAAACCCCTAGTGTTGAATTCTATTGGTTTTAAAAAGGCCTTCAACTCTTTACATAGACAATGAATATGGAGTAAACTTTGATGCTAAGAGAAAACTAATGTGATAAGTATGCTATATGAAGGATGTGAAAGTTGTGTGAGGTATCAGTCAAGATAATACAGAATGGTTCGAGGTTAGAACTGGAGTTAAGCAGGGTGATATTGGGTTATTCAATATTTTTATGGACTTGGTTACGGAGAAAGTTGATCATACAAATGGTGATATTGAATGGTTAAATGACAATTTTGATAGATTTTGAATATGCTGATGATTTATTTTTATTGTGCCAAAACACAAATAATGACTAGAATGACTGAAGCACTGGAACTTGAAGGTCAGAAGGTTGGTGTAGCTATGAACACTGGTACGACAAAGATGATGAGATTAAAGACAAATGACTTGTATAAGAAGTAAGGACAGGATTGGAAAATGCAGGAACCGATTTTAGAAAACTGAATGGAACATGGAAAAATGCCAGTTTATCTACTGAGTTAAAGGTTAAGTTGTTTAATAGCATGGCTCTTTTGCTTTAATGATATGAGAGATGGAAAAGATTAGAGGAAATTTAGTCTAGATTGAGAAGTTAACAGAGAGGAGTGGACAACTATCAATCATAGAAAAAATCAAGTTGTATAGATGGAGATACTATGGGTATGTTCTTAGAATGAAGGAGAATAGCATTTGGAAGAAAGCACAGGAGAAGACTGAAAGATACTTGGCATGGAACAGTAGAGAGGGATATGAGAAATAAAGACTTGACGATGAATGGGCAGAAAACTAAACACAGTGGAGAGCTTCATAGCTGTCCTAGATCATTTGAGGTCTGGAAAGGATTGATGATGAATGATGATGATGTGTACTCTGCAAAGAGAACTGTCAGTCAAGATCTTTCCAAGTTTTTATATTCAACTTGTGTAAATTCATTTTTTTCAAGTGTACTTAACATCTTACTGAAATAATAGTTTTTATTCATAAGATATAAATTTTTCTACAACTGAGTTTCTAATAAACATCAACCCTTTTAAAAATTGGTAAGCCAGTTGGAGACCAATCTCACAAAAAGTTCACTGAATACAATAAGAAAAACAATATAAGTTCTACTACGATAAAAAAATTCAGTTTTAAATATTGAATAGAAAAAAACATTTTCATACTGTAATTTCTGCAATCTGAGTTTGAATGGTGGTGATCACTCGAGCAACAGGAGCCATGTTATCTAATTCTTTTTCGTAAGACCTTATGTTTTGCTGGACCTTCTTTTCTTTGTCCTGCATAGAAAGAACAATAATTCAGATCAGTGGATATTCATGTGACACAGTGTATATAAATTCTGATTAATATTTATGTCTTGTGGATTCTAATATTTTATTTTATGATTGAAAAGCTAAAATTCATTTTTTTTGTGAGTGTGTGTGTGCGTGTGTGTATGTATTTATTCAGAAATCATTCAGCACACACAAAATTTACTATTTATCAAAAGCAGCTGACAGATGCATAACGACATATTTCATTTTCATGTCATATATAATGTAGATATTATCATAGAATTTATAAAATTATAGACTCTCTAATAAAGTGCATAAAATTCTGTATTAAATAATATAATATGAAAATAACAGTTTCCATAACAACATTAGCATGAAAATAGTTTCTACTAACCACAAAACTAGAAAGGATGTTTGCAGCAAACTGCAACTTGGTGCATCGTTTTCCTAGAGTCTCTACCAAATTCTTGTGGTGATTCTCCAAATTGTTCACTTCCTTAGATATGTGTGAAGTGTCTGTGTCTGGACTAGCATTTGATATCAAGTGTTTAGCAGAATTTTGGACCTGGTCAAGCTGTTGGTGAAGGTCTTTAGATTCTTCTAGAAGGACCTTTGAAAACAAGTTTTGTTAAATCAACAATAACAACTAATTCTTTATCTGTGTTACCCAGTAGTGTTTAATATCTGTGTTTGTTTATTTGAAAATCAATCTCTGTGACTTTTATGAAGAAAGAAAATCATTTGTTTATAACAGTTAAGAACATTCTTGTGATTTACTTATACTTTAGTAAAAGAGCATTTACTTCTTAAACAACTGTATCATTAGGCTATCATACCATTTATTTTTTAGCTAAATAATATAAAATACCTTAATTCTACTCAAGAACGTAATGTCCTTTTTTAATATGCTCTTTGGCATAACTTTAACGGCACAACATGTCCAAAATAACAACATTTCATTGATTATTATGTAAATACCTTTAACCTATCTAACAGGACAACATCACTCAGACCATCCAGTGAAACCAACTTATCTTCCAGTCGCTGAAGAGTATATTGTACATCTCGGGTACTGTCATGATAAGTGATCAATAACTGAGAAATTTTGTCCATAGCCTGAGCTCGTTCTGACACAGCTGTAGAAAAGAAAACCAAAAACAATATGTATAGGAGACTTACTAATTCTACAAAATGATATAAGACAGTAATCATGTATCTGTGTTGTTTATTTACAAACTGAATACATTTAATTATCATAAATAACCTATAAAATATTCCTGTCAATTAATATAACTCTATTAAACATGAAATGTTGTATTAGATGTAATTATTCATTGTATTTTAAAACACTAATGTTGTATTAGGTGTAATTATTCATTGGATTTTAAAACACTACTGTTGTATTAGGTGTAATTATTCATTGGATTTTAAAACACTACTGTTGTATTAGGTGTAATTATTCATTGGATTTTAAAACACTACTGTTGTATTAGGTGTAATTATTCATTGGATTTTAAAACACTACTGTTGTATTAGG
>NW_013670130.1:6194-10931 GCF_000517525.1 Limulus polyphemus | reverse complement strand
AATTATTCATTGGATTTTAAAACACTACTGTTGTATTAGGTGTAATTATTCATTGGATTTTAAAACACTACTGTTGTATTAGGTGTAATTATTCATTGGATTTTAAAACACTACTGTTGTATTAGGATGTAATTATTCATTGGATTTTAAAACACTACTGTTGTATTAGGTGTAATTATTCATTGGATTTTAAAACACTACTGTTGTATTAGATGCAATTATTCATTGGATTTTAAAACACTACTGTTGTATTAGGTGTAATTATTCATTGGATTTTAAAACACTACTGTTGTATTAGGTCTAATTATTCAGAGATGTACTTAACAAACAACAGCAAATATGATTTGATTTAATGTAAGTAACTTCAGTAGATACTACTTATGTTAACACATAAACTTACTGTCCATTACTAGTAGGGTTTAAATATGTTTTTACCAGCTAGGAACTGCAACAGTTAATGAAACCAGCTACAAAACTGATGGTATTTGTGTATACATATTTTTGTGTGTGATTCTTAACATTCTTAATTTGAAAAATGTGCTGAAAAATAAAATGTTGTCCACATCATTTTAAAAGTAACAACAGTTGTAAAATTTTGTGCATCTCCCAAAGCACATTTCTTGACCAGGATTATGAGTAGGATAACATTATTTAGAATAATAGCTAAATGAAAAATAGTAATACCTTGATTGACAATATCCCACTTCTGTTTTAGTTCTTTTAGTTTGTGCTGAACATCTTGTTGTTGTACATCAGTTTGACTTAGCAACACATCGCCAGTGTTACAAATGTTATCAAACTCCTGGCCATGGCATGACATCTCATTCTTGAATGACTGCAACAGTTTTATGACTTTTACATTTGTTACTTACAATTTGTAAATATTATTTCTGTTTTTATTACTTCTTAAAACAGTCCATTAGATTAAATGTAATTAATAAAATCACCAGAAAAGACAAGTTTTTACAAAACCTCATAGCCATTTCTTTATGGTAAACAAAAATTGTCTGCTAGACACATGGTCTTTACCAGGACTATATATAATACACTGGAAAAACACACCTGAATATATTTAACTTGCTTCTCAAGTTCCATCCTTTGAAAGCTGATTGGTGGAAGTGTGGCTAGTTTCTTTTCACTCTGCACTAGCAAAGGTAAGAAGTTGGTTAAGTGTGATTGAAACCGACAGCTAGTGTCAGCACTCCTCTGTAATTTGTTTTGTCTGAAAATATAAACCCGGTAGGGAAAGTTACATCATGATTCTCTTGCTAAAGATTATTTTTACATCGAAACATACTTTACCCTTTGACTACAGAATATCTGTAAAAAAAAATGTAAATATAAAGGTCTTTACTACATCTTTTTTTAATTAATGAACCTGACAAAAACAAATAATTTTCGTACAATGAACATACCTTTCAGTAGCATCTTTACGAATTGTATCCCACTGTATTTTAATGGTATCCAGCCTGTTCTTCAGTTGAAGAGCTTCAGTTTTACGACTGATTTTGTTCACTACATCATTTCCCTTATTTAACAAAATGTGGACTTCATGTTCTTTGTCCAAGACTTCTCTGTATTGTGGCTATTCAGGGGAAAATATCACATACTCAATACTCTCTGAAATACGAAACTTTGATTTAAAAAACTTGTCCTTCCTGTATCAGGTAACTTTAAATAAAACATAAGTAGTTAAATCCTAACTTCTCTTCCAGCAAAATTTAACTATAATAGTATTGAATAATTACTTAGCTTTAATGTTGATATTTATTAAGTCCCTTTGTAGTGAGAAAATACTTTTTTTTTTAAAGTTCCATTCAGGGACAGATCTTTCTATAAAGTTAGATCAAAACATTCTTTGATAATGAAATAAAAGGCTTTTTTTACTATTCCAAGAATCACCTCAAAGTCCTTCACTTGTTTCATTAAGGTCTGATGGTCTGAAGAAATGTGAAAAGTTTTGGACAAAGTGTCCTGCATCTTGTCCAGCCATGTTTTGAGGTTTTCACAGGAAAGATAAAACTGTTGATCTTCTTTCTGAGAAGACTCTAGCTCAGCCTTCTTGTTGTCTGTGGAGTAATGATGGTAAATACTATTTACCTTTATAAAATATACACATAAAAACTTTAAAATATTAAATTACATTAAGAGTAAAATACTAATGTTTTTAATAATATAGCATTTTTTTCCTTGAAACAATTTAAAACTCAATCTACTTAGTTTGTATCACAGTAACAATAAGATAAGTGTTAGAGAATAATATATTATTAACAACAAATAACTGACAGCCAAATAAAGAGCATACATTAACTTTTTTAAAGGAAAGGGTTTTACCAGCTGTGAAATCTATTTATTGTCACTTCTTTAAATAGGTTAAAACCACACCTTAAGTGAAACTAAACCAATGGTACATGGCCTTTCATTTTATAAAAGTTCTTTAACCTAACTTGAGATCTCAAGACTGGTCTCAACTATTTTTCGAGACAAGTAATTGTTATACTTCCTTCAACATATCAGATGTTCTAAAGAAAGTAACAGTAATAAAAGCACGAGTTTATGTAAAGTACACTGGTTCAACTGAGAAGTGTTAATTTTTTCAGGTCTGGGCATAGCCTAATGGTTATCATGTCAGGCTATAGATTGGGAGATGACATTTTCAACTGTGGGTGCCTACTAAAAGTGATGGTCAATACCATAACTTAATGGTGCTGCTGACCGGCTGCCTTCTTTCTGGTCAGTAGTTCATAATTATGGATGACTATTCCTAAACCATAGTCTTCTGTGACCTGGCCATATGGCCATGTGTGGATAGTGTCATTCTGTTTGAAAATAAAAATACTGTAATTTTTTAAAGTAATGGAAAGATCATGCACTGATGAGTTGTAAAGATTAAAATTTCAACTGTTATGGCATATGGATAGCCTACACCACAAATCTTAAACTTTTTATTAGAAACTAGCTTTGCATTTGAAAAGATTTTGTAAACAATTTTTTAAAATAATTGTTTTTATTCTTTACGTCAACTTAAAAAATACTGTTTAATGTATTAGTTTCAATATTGGTGTTTCCTCTGTGACAATACATGGTGAGGTGGAGTTATTCAGTACTTAAGTTCACAGGGAATGGATCAATGTCTCACAAAACCTGATTAGACTGATGATGTGGCAGTGGATCTACATCCATGGTCTTCATTTTAGAAAATGATTTTCTACATTTAGGTGAAAATCATTGGTTACTACACTAAATCCACCTATAACAAAAGATATATAGATGATACTTTTGTAGGCTTTTAGCAAAAAAACAGTTATTTCATCAGACTCTAGGAATTAGTGAAAAAAATACTAATAAAAACATTAACAGAATAATTGGAATATACACTGTTTTAGTTATGAAAGGCAAAACTATTGTTTTAAAATAATGCCAACTATCCAAATAAGACATCAGGTAAACTTTCAAGTCATGTGAAATTTAACCTACAATCATAAATGAAGTTTTAGTACGGGAAGCTTTAGGTCTTTATAGTTCATGGCATTTCATTTCAATATGGAGGAATGGTAAAGTAGTCTGGCACTGAAAAAACATTCTTAAAATCACTGTTGATAATAACTATATGTAAAGCATCTTTAGCATCTAGTCTGATAATGTCCTGACGTATCACTAACTATCCCTCTTTAGTGCATCTTTAGCATCTAGAATGACTTGATAAGATCCACACATGCCCAGTCTGGTTAATGTGTGGCCACTCCAGTTGAATATGTATCTCTTATCTGGCCATGGTGATGTATGATTCATCTGTAAAAATAATACTGCTCCAGATGTGTTTGACCTCCTGGGCATGTTCCTAATATCATTACATATGAGATGTTTTGTGACTTGTTGAAAGAACAGTACTCTAAAGTGTGTTTCTAAACAGCTGTACACTGACCAGACATGCAATTGTGGCAGAAAGCATCTGATTCAATCATGCAACAGCTAACTTAACACTACAGTGAGCCACTATTGATAGAAGCATCTGATTCAATCATGCAACAGCTAACCTAACACTACAGTGAACCACTATTGATAGATAGCATCTGATTCAATCATTCAACAGCTAACCTAACATTACAGTGAACCACTATTGATAGATAGCATCTGATTCAATCATTCAACAGCTAACCTAACACTACAGTGAGCCACTATTGATAGATAGCATCTGATTCAATCATGCAACAGCTAACCTAACACTACAGTAAGCTACTATTGATAGAAGCATCTGATTCAGTCATGCAATAGCTAACCTAACACTACAATGAACCACTATCGATAGATAGCATCTGATTCAATCATTCAACAGCTAACCTAACACTACAGTGAGCCACTATTGATAGATAGCATCTGAGTCAATCATTCAACAGCTAACCTAACACTACAGTGAGCCACTATTGATAGAAGCATCTGATTCAATCATGCAACAGCTAACCTAAGGCTCACTGTAGTGTTAGGTTAGCTGTTGCATGATTGAATCAGATGCTTCTATCAATAGTGGCTCACTGTAGTGTTAGGTTAGTTGTTGAATGATTGAATCAGATGCTTCTATCAATAGTGGCTCACTGTAGTGACTATTGATAGTCTGTCTAGTGCAGGTGTGTGAATAACTTTACATAGATTTATAAGAAGTTACATATTCTGCTAGAAATATTTCAAGACAACTTTAAAGTCTGCTGTGATTTTCTGGCTCCTTTCATCCTATGTTTG
>NW_013670130.1:0-5194 GCF_000517525.1 Limulus polyphemus | reverse complement strand
GTTTGGTGGGACGGGGAATCGAACCCGCGACCCTCAGATTGTGAGTCGAGCGCCTTATCCACCTGGCCATGCCGGGCTTCTTCCTATGGTGTTACACATGAGTGAAATATACAAGTCTTTTTTTTATGGGGTTTAACCATAGTACATGAACAGTTTTGAGCATTTATAATGCTGTGATTCACTTTTACATGACAACTGAGACAAGATTATTACATAGAGAAGGTCTGGCTACTTTACTAAGACCTGCACCTATTAATGGGTTAAGCCATTTTTTGCCTAAATAACAGCCATGACATTACATAGCATCCACAGTTTGCTGGAATGTGTCCTGAGGGATTTTCCACACTCAGGGTTCACAAGTCCTTGCAACCAGGCAGTGTATATTTGTTGCAAAGGTTGATCAAACATTTGCATTTCATATCACAACTAATTATAACATGCCTGATTTACATAATAATGAACAGAGGAGGTAATTGGCATTATTTTATAACAGTGGTTTTATTGATTATAATATTACAAGTTTGGATTATCTTTTAAGTGTTTAATGCACCATACTATTAAAGTTTCTTTTTAGATACAAATTTCATGATCCCTTTTGTACTTCTATTACCAGATATTTCTTTTCAAATAAAATTGCAAAACTACTTACACAATGTTATATGAATAATTGTATAATTTAAAAATCTTTGGTGTGTTGAAATGTTACAATTATATGTTTACCTTTGTGATTTACCAATGTCATGATTCTTCATTTTCTGAACACCCCTAAGCAGAAACAGTGTAATGTAGCAAAACTTGTTCATTAGTATTATCATATTTAATACTTGAACAAAGCAAACACTCCTCAGCACAAACAGTGTGTCAAAAGTGATTTGACCTATTGATAAGTCTATGAACAGAAAAAAATTCAAGATACATGTAGTATCTAATGAATGTGCTTTTCAAACAGAAAAGTCTCAACATTTGCATACAGACAATTCATCAATATCATTTCTCTTGAAATAATTAGATTTATCTAGTGAAGGGATAAACTGACCTATTTTTTTGGTCAGATTGATGAACTGTTTCTGAAGTGTGGTCAGCTTAATTTTGATCTCTGTCGTGGAAGTTGAGTCACTGAGAATTTCACACAGTTCTTCACAAACACTCTCAGCTCCTGCCAGATGAGGTCGCTGGCTCTGCAGTTGTTCTTCCAAAACCTGTCAAAGTAAAAATTGTCATCTCATGACACATATATTATATTTTGCCATAGATATTGTACTCTTAGTTTATTAAACAACACAATTAACAAATCAAACATCTAATTTCCAGGATACTCACAACAGAAAATAAATAAACACAATAGTGCAGTTTTATTCTGCATAACAGTTGACTCCAATCAACTTTACAAACATCTAGTAATTGAATCTTTAAATATTTTTTTTCTTGATCACGTTACTTTAGATTTGTTGTTTGTGTGGCATTACACCACAATAAGACTCATAATAATTCTTAGCAAATTTTTATTTACTGGTCCTGTATGAGTTTCCAGTAAAAGATTACACTTCACTGGCACAAGGTATTACATACCAAATAACTAATATTAAGTTACTTTTATTTGAAAACTAAATCATGCATAACGACAATTCTTGAAAACAAGATGCCTAAAAATTAACGTGGTTACATTCATCAACTCATAAACATAATGTAATTATTCATGTCAGTAATGTAATGTAATGACTTACATTTAGTGTGTTCAACAACTCCACTATGTCAACAGAGCTTTGAAATAGTTGATCAAAGTTATCACTGATATCAAGCAGGTGCATCTGTATTTTAGTCAACGTGTCATGAAATTCCTTAGTGACACCACATGCAGCATCTAAGCTCTTTTCACGATCAGACAACTTATTAAGTAGATCATCCCAGAGTCGGTGAATGGTCATCATCTGGTCACTAACTTTAGCATCTGCTGGTGTGGCTGAATCAAGACTCTCAATTATTACTTGACCTGAGCTGTCTAAACGATCCAAGAGTGGTTGTTGACACTTAAATTCATCTCTCATGACCTGTTTAAAGATTTAAAGGAAGGATTTTCTTTCTATTGTACAGTTGTTGTTGTTTTTGTAAAGATACAATATTGGTATCATAAAAAAGTGGTTTCAAGTGAATATCATATTCACAGGTGAATCAATCTTTCTGTTTACACATTTATAGTTAAGATTTGTAATAAGCTTTACACATAGTTGTGCTTGTAGATGATATTCTTATACTGGATAACAAGGTTTTCCAGACACAGCCAATCAATTTATCCACCAGAACTTATTCCGGAAACAAAGTACAATAGATGGATTTATATATCAACATGATTTATAGTTTTCAATAAACTGGATATTTCCAAGTTACAAACTTTTCATTCTCAAATAGGCATATTCCAAATACATTATATTACACTGTTTACTATTCTAAGCTTATTAGGTACAATAGAACTTACTGAAATTGTTCATAAACAACATTTCTCAAAATACATTTTAAACATCAGATTCTATGGAAAATATAACAATAATCTTTCTAGAGATTATGGTTTCCGAAGTTTTACAGAGTATCATGACTTTTAAAAATTTTCATACCTACACATCAATTTATTTTGATATTATTTAGTGTAATAGTGGACTACTTAAATATACTAACCACCATTGCTTTTAACTCCTGTTCAATTAAGTTCTTATTATATATGGTCAACATTAGCTATATAACAATTCCATATATAATATGACATCTCTTTATTAGTGTACTTTTTGATGATTATTTTCTTGGCCATATTAATGACTGTTGTAATTTTCCTTTCTAAGCCTTATTATTTTCATTGAACTTTTTAGAGGCTTATCATTATTGTATTTCCTTTTTAGCTTTGACAGAAGACTTAATATTATTTAATATATTGAAAGTGATTATATTTTAATTTTTACTTTTATCATAGAGATTGCTAGCTTAATATGTTCATTTAGGACAAATCTAAAACTCCTTTGACTTGTGAGAGACAAAAGGTAGATCAGAAATGCTATTTTTACACACCTCTCATTTTGAATCCAAAAAGGAGAAATTAAAAGGAATGTGGAAACATCTGCAGTTTACTTGATTTTTATTACAAATTTTTTGTCTATTGGTACCTAATGTTTTGCCAGCTTTCAACATTTAAACCATAATTCTGAAAATGTTATAGCAAGCAGTTATACCTGAACCTGCTGCATCTGAGAGGTAACCATACGTGGCTCGGAAGCAATCGGCCCAAGTACTTGTAACATCTTCTCCTTTTGAGTCAGCCAGCTAGTCAGTATATCGTGAGTATCCTGGAAATCTTTATATCCCTGAAGCAGATCTATCTGTTCTTTAACAAACTTTCTTAGTTCTGTCCAACGAAGTACTATAGGGAAAAACCTTTACATAATATATCTTAAGAAACTTTGACAAAATTTATTAGACCTTGGTTTTAAGTCTTAAAAGTTCATGTGCAACACAATAAGATTAGTCCATTTGGTGTTTTAAAAATCTGATACAGTATGAGATTTTAAACAGGTTTTTTACAAACTAGTTCAGTAATAGTTTCTACACATTGATTCAGTATGAGGTTTTAAACACTAGTCCAAAATTAGGTTTTCTCATATTTGATTTAGTATGAGGTTTTAAACACTAGTCCAAAATTAGGTTTTCACATATTTGATTCAGTATGAGGTTATAAACACTAGTACCTAAGGATATTTTTACATACTACTTGTTTAGAAGGTCTGATGAATTAATTAGATTTTATGGAACCAATTCATCTACTAGTGGAAAGCTATATAAGAAATACTTACATAGTTCACTTATCTGGTCTCTAAGTCCCTCTGAGCCAGGTATATTTTGTCTTTTCTTGAGAAGATCTTGTGTTTGGGTTTTTACTCTATCCATATCTGGTTGTTTATCAAGGACTTCTTCCTGTATTGTCTGGAAGAGTAAGAGATGATTATAAATCAGATGTGGAGAAGCTTTATTACAAACATAATGTTTCAAGCTAATAATTGTGTTTCTTTTTTGCATGTTATTCACAAAATGCTTAAGAAAGTTGTTATTAAGTTCTAAATAAATTTATGGTCTATCAACTGTTTTAATGCAAATCTGTAGAAAGAATTTCTTACAGATAACAACTACAAATGGTCTGTGAATAGTTTGAGTGATAATTTTGAGAAATAATTCCTTACAGGCAAAAACTACAAATAGTGTGTAAACTTTAGGGAAAGGTTTCTTACAAGTTACAACTACTAATGTCTGTCGATTGTTGACATGAGAATTTGGAGAAAATATTCTTTACAGATAAGAACTACTAATACCTTCAATACCACAAGATAGTTCCCAGCTTGATTCTTGTTTTCAGGAAGAACCTCTTTAGGTAATTGTTTTTCTTTTGCCTTAACAAATATCAACAGAATTTTCATAGTTTCTAGATGGCGCTTCATGTCTTCTATTAAAGTTTTAATCTCATGGTGACGGTCAGACAACTTCACACCCAATAGATTGTATCGATTATTGATCTCGGATAGCTGATGTTGGACTGGAGATAAGTCTGGGAAAAAATAACAGTACAGAAAATTGGAGCATTATCACTGCTTTTAACAAAATTTCAAATATAAAGAGAGTTTAAGAACTAACAACAGTACAGAATAATTCTATCACAACATAATATTGATTTCTGAAATTTAAGTGAAATTACAATCAAAACAAATATAGGTATTAGGTTTCCTCTAAACTCTTTTCAGGTCTAGGTCCATTTAAACCAAAAACAGTACTATAAATATCAAATATTTCTTTAGGCAATAACATTCTAACTATAAATTTTCATATTACTGAAATTTTAAAGGTAAAATTTGATCAAATACCTACTCCTATGTTATCTGCGGAGCTAAAACCTACCTTCTACTCCTATGTTATCTACAGAGCTTTGTTGACTACTTGATATATTGGACTGAGGATTCTGAATGAACTTGGACTGTACTGGGGACTGGACACTGGTTGAACGTTGAATTTCTAGAAATGAACACAAAAATAAGGTATAATGTGTTTCTTCATGATAACAATATATTTAGATATAATGTGTTTCTTCATGATAACAATATATTTAGATATAATGTGTTTCTTCATGATAACAATATATTTAGATATAATGTGTTTCTTCATGATA
>NW_013670129.1:85737-86387 GCF_000517525.1 Limulus polyphemus | reverse complement strand
GAGATAAGATGTGGAAGAATGGTGAATAACATGCAGTACATGTTGTGCTAAAAGGGGACCCAAGCATAAGGGACGTGCTCCAATGAAGTTATATCAAGTTGGTGCACCAATGGAAAGAGTAGCCATCGACATTGATGGTCTTCTGCCCCAAACTCGTGCTGGAAACAAGTACATTTGTGTGGTGATGGATTATTTCACCAAGTGGCCGGAGGCATATGCAATACCAAATCAGGAAGCTAGAACTGTAGCTTCGGCTATTAGTGACTTCTTCTTCAGATTTGGAATGCCATATGAACTGCATTCAGATCAAGGCCGTAACTTTGAATCACCTGTTTGGCATCCGGAAGACCATGACAACGCCACTTCACCCACAGTCTGATGGGATGGTAGAAAAGTATAACTGGACACTGGGACAGGAATTAGCAAAGTTTTGTAATAGCCGCCAAGATGACTGGGATGTCTTACTTCCTCCACTATTGATGGCCTATTGGACAGCAAAGCATGAAACCACTGGATCCACTCCAGCAAAGTTGATGTTTGGTCGAGAACTTCGGTTGCCAGTGGATCTGTTAATAGGATGCCCACCTAACGAAGAGTTGCCTGAGAATGTGTCAAAGTTTGGCATCCGGAAGACCATGACAACGCCACTT
>NW_013670129.1:83013-84737 GCF_000517525.1 Limulus polyphemus | reverse complement strand
ACCAAAGGGAAGTCTTCTAAGTTGTCTTCTCCATGGGAAGGCCCATATGACATAGTGGATCGTCTCTCAGACGTGCTTTTCCGGGTAAAATGTGGTCGGCGAGGTAAGCCAAAAGTGGTGCATGCCAACAGGCTTTGGCGTTATCACGGTCCAGGATGTTTCAGTTGGTATGAGGTGAACAAAGGAACAAATGACGCTGCTGAAGAGGTGTCACCTGAAAAAGCCAACATCGAAGAAGTAACTCTACTCAGTTTTGAGAAGGGAAACGATGAAGCTCTTGATGAAGTTACTACCACTGATGTGACTGTTACCAATGATAGGACATTTACTGATGAAGCAGATGAACCCCACATGAAGCAGAAGCCAACGAGTCAGAGACCAGTACGGAAGAAGATACGTCCCGTAAAATTAAGAGACTTTGTTGAATTGTAATTTTGTGTTTGTAATTCTGTACATTTTAATTAAGTTAGTGTTATTGGTTTATTGTATGTGGTTATTGTTCGGGATGAACAATACTAAGGAGGGGCAGTATTGCGTCAGCGAGGTCACGTGACTAGTGTCACGCCACCTGCTTTCTAGAACTATCCCGTTCCTTCAAGAGTGCTCTAGCATTTACTAGATTGGGGGTGGTCTGATATATATAAGATGGTCACGGCGTGACGTGACATTGTGTGTGTAGACAGTGAGTAATTGATCTGCAGTCAGAGAGTATTATTGAAGTTGAGCATGTTCATTGTTATAGCGTTTGTTTTAGCGCGATTGTTGAAATTAAATGTATCGTAAAGTTATATTCAGAAAGAATAAACCAGTTTTATTAAGTAAGGACTTGTATCGCTAAAGTTTCGTTGGAACGAAGTTACGGAAAGTTAATTAACAAATGGAGACGTAACACTACATTATGTTGTGATATGCATATGTCTGGTGTTTTGAATTACCAAGTTTGTGTTTAATACACGAATACCTGTATACATGATATCATTATTCGTCAATATATAGATAAGTACAACAACGTTTACTATAGATTTTACATATCACATAAACTATAATGTTATGTTAAAGCTATATACTGCTCACTTTTTAAAAATTGCTATATGTTTTGATTTTCAGACACAGCTTATGACAAAATCCAGTCACCATTTCAGTCTTTCTCTGGTGCTGGTGATGAATGTGAAGCTTGTGAGGATGACACTATTGAACTATATTCTTGTGGTAATGACATTGATAACATGCAAAGTGATTTATTTGACTCTCTAACTGCTTCAAGCACTGACAACTCTGTTCTTCCTGGACCATCATCATCACACTGCACTACAGCAATCATGGATCCATCAGAGATTTGTCATGGTATTTCCGTAGTCACTGAGCCATGCATTGACATTAGCACTTTCGTGGCACCAACAAAATCACTTGATGAAAAATGCCAAGCTATTATATAGTAATTTATCAAATGCTGAAAAGTATTCCAATCTTTGTAAACATGTAGCACCACCAAAAGTTTTTCCTACTACCCTTTTCTCGTGGGTGTAACTGCAAGTTTAAAATAGTTTGGCTTCAAAATACCCATGGTTACTATACAGCCCAAAATTGGATGACATTGTTTGTGGTTCTTGTGTTATCCTTCTTCCAGTGCATAGTTGACGTGATAATATAGTACTTGTCAACAAAGCATTTAATAATGGATGGAGACGGCTTGAATGGGTAATGAAGAAAAACTTTAATACAAG
>NW_013670129.1:80332-82633 GCF_000517525.1 Limulus polyphemus | reverse complement strand
ACAAGGTTTTGTCCCCTGATGATGACAAAACCTTGTCGAAACGTTGTACATTTGCTGTTATGTTAAACTTGTATTAAAGTTTTTCTTCATTACCCATTCTAGCCGTCTCGAACCATTATTAATCTCAAAGTGGGTTCCTCGTCATCAAATTTGAAAGCATTTAATAACTGGATAAAAATGAGCGATACTTTAAACAACCATTTTAAGCTTGCTTATCATTGTGATTCTATGCAGGCTGCTGATGTTTTGAAGGCTTCCATTAAACATCCACCATCCAGTATAACTGATATTATTACCAACAGTTCCCTTCAATCATGTATCACTCAAAATGAAAAATGTTTTCATGAAATTATTCATGCCATTTTGTTTTTAGGAAAACAAGGCTTGGAATTTTGTGGTAAAACTGAAGATGTAAATTCTTCCAAAAATTCTGGTAATTTTCTGGTCTTGCTGGAACATTATGCTGAAAATTATGAAATACTGATATTTCATTTGTATCACCCAAAGCAAAAAATGGCACATATTTATCTTTCCGCTTACAAAATGACATCATCAGTGTCATAGGATATAATGCAATTCGAGAAAAAATTATTTATCAAATAAGGAAGGTTGGATTCTACTCAATTGCTGATGAAGTGTTTCCTCACAAGGTTGAACATTTACCAATATATCTCTGCTTTGTATATGACAATTGTGAAATTAGGAAAGAATTTATTGGCCTTGTTGAGCTACAGATGATTAGAGCAACAGATAATGCATGTGTAATTACAAAGATATTGACTGATTTTGGATTACCTCTAAGTGTATTGCATGGACAAGAATATGATGGAGCATCCATCATGGCTGGCGAAATATCTGTTGTCAAAAAGAAATTGAGATATGCAAAACAAGGCTTCGTACGTTTATTGTGTAGACCATTTACTTAATCTTTCTGTTATAGATTGATGTTCAGTCCCATGAATATGAAATTGTATCGATCAAGTTAAAGGAATAACGATTTAGATTAAATCCTCACCTAAAGTTGGGGAACTATTAAAGGCAATCTATCAAAAGAGCATCCATCATGGACCAGCTTAATCACTTCTTCCACTACTCAATGCATGCATTACATGCTGGGTTGAGAATATTGAAAAAGTTCTATTTATGTCACAAATTCTTACTTCACATGTGTGAGATTATTCTGCATGAAGATGATAATTTTGAAATGTTTAATGACAATTGGACTGCTGAAGACAAGAAAAATGCTATAGCTTATCTAAAATACTGGAATCCTTTGAATTAATCTTTGCTTAACAGCTTTACAATTTTTCCTTTACTTGTTGAAAGAAGATTTGGTAAATTTGCAAGGTCCAAGGCAAAAAATTGTTTCTGGTGTTTACATAATAGAACAATGCTGTGAAGATCTGACTTCACTAAGAATGAATGTATATTATTATTATTCACTTCGTATCTTCAAGCACAGCAGTAATATTGCAAACAAATTTAATATTAATGTTAACATGCAACGAGTAGTCAATGACAAGTTCAATGTTACACAAGAGGTTACTATTTCTGATATCAGACAGACTATATATATTTTTATAGAGAAGATTTGCCAAATCCTGATATTTTTGATGAAGAACTTCATCGATGGAAGACAAGATTGCTTTCTATACCTCTCCAGGACAGACCTCAGATACTGTCTGACTGCTAAAAAGCGTGTTTCAGTGTACCAAATATCTTTATGCTACAGAAACTCTTTCTCACACTGCCACTAAGTTCATGTAAATGTTTGGCATCCACTCTCTGCTGATTGAATAATTATCTGAGGTGTACACAAACCAAAGAAAGATAAAGTGTTATAGTTTTAAATGCATAATAATTATGACACTGCTATTAATATTTAAACTGTATGTAAGTTATTTATGGAAAAGTACTTTAGAAGAATGGATCACGCTAACATATTGTTACGTCTCCGTTTGGTAATTGATTTTCCGTAACTTCGTTCCGACGAAACTTTAGCGACACAAGTCCTTACTTAATAAAACTGGATTATTCTTTCCGAATACAACTTTACGATACACTTAATTTCAACAGTCGCGCAATAACAAACTATAATAACGACGTTAACTTCAACAATACGTCTCTCTCTGACTGCAGTTCAATTACTCATTACCTACACACACATTGTCCATCACGTTGTCACCCTCTTGTATATATACCAGACTACCCTATATCTAGTAATCTCCCAACTATTCCCAAAGGTTCGAGAGGTGGCGTGACACTAGTCATGTGACCTCGCTGACGCAACACTACCCGTTC
>NW_013670129.1:55823-79416 GCF_000517525.1 Limulus polyphemus | reverse complement strand
CCATTTACCATCATCACAGGCTCTTCAGTTGGGGATTGTCCAAGGCATCTTTAAATTGATCCCTCAGTAACATACTTTCCAAATCCTGTGCCAGCTTTTGCAGGCTCTCTCCTTTAGCATGGACTATCGTGCTAAACCTAGCCCTGTAGATTTCAGACTGATTTTGAGTTCCATACCTGAGCTCTAGAGAAGCTACCAGTTCTCTATAGTTGTGCCTGTCGTCTGTTGACAACTGTCTAAGTGTTTCCAGCGGTTGTCCCTTCAGGCTCGTTGCCAGGTACACTGCTTTCTGCTCCTGTGTCCCTCCATTCATTTCTGCCAGGAGCTCAAGTTGTACTCTATGTGCATCCCATGGTGCCTTCCCATCGTATTCCTGTGGTTTCCTTCATACTAGATCACCCCTATTGCTGACACTCATGTCAGGAATGTGCTTATAGCAACCTTGTGCTCTTATTGACAGAAGTGACCTTTGATAACTGTACAAGTGATATCTAGAGGTTACGGACCTACTTGTGTGTAATGAGAATGTCCAATCATCTGGTGGGTGGCGTTGTTGCACTGGGCAAATGTGAGATTTCTTAAACCTACAAAACCTTGAATTTGACAGTCTATTTGATGATCATAAGTTGAGAATAGTCTGAGGTAAGTAAATCAGAAGCACAGGCACAGCTTTTGTAAAATAATAAAGACTGTTCATTTTATTTTACATTTGTGTTTAGTCTCAATATTCAATTTAACATCAATGCAGATAAATTTTCCTGAAGAAGTATAGTGAACTATTCGAAAGCGCTGGAGTTTTGGGTGTAGTTTGAAAACCATTACAACTTTTGTTAACTTATTAATCAGAATCAACTCAGTTAAGTAAGAGTTTTAGTATTGCTATGTAATCACTACTTTGAATATCCTAAAGATCAGCAGGCCTATCCAGTGAACCTCAAACTTATATTAAGTTCACCTGAATAAACCACAGTGAAGATAAACAGAGAACATTTTGTGCCATGACTAGAGTTTGTGCCACCAGTGGTATATATGCATGTTTTCTGTTGGACGTCGTGAACTACCTGTGGTACACATCACCTATAAGATATAACTGTACCTCATATCTCCAAAGTCTTATATGAAACATTTATTTTTTACAGATGGCTATAATAAAGCCACGCCTTCCATCATGTACCACTGGTGGAGCACGAATGGCATGTTGAAAAGACAACCGAAATAAAACAAATTTACATGATTAAATCACTTTTATTTTAAAACTACATCTAGAGATTGGCATTAAATTTTTCATTGTGAATAATCGAAGCAAAAAACACTAATTGAGACTTCTTTCATAAAAAAGAAAACTGTTATGAAGGCAGTAATATAATAAGGACAGAACTATTACCATCCACAGTAGGGATTATTTTATCTGATGTCCCTTTTGTTACGCCCATAAAATTGTAAACAATCATAATCATAATTCTTTTTAAAAAATGGCAAGATTAAGCTGAAAAAACAGAAAAAAGTATTAAATATTATGATAATTTGATTATTATTACTTAAATCATAGTGTGCACCACTGGTGGCACATGACAGCTAAAGTTTAAATGGGTCAAGACAGGACATTATGTACCATCGGTGGTGCACTCAAGAGAAAGACCCTAATGCAACCATTCTGTCATAAAACATAACATAAAGGCATAAAATTAGCTGTATCTAAGACAGAGTTCACAATGAGGCCTTATGTTCCTATTGCATAATTAGAGAAATCACTTACACTATGAACATGTTAAATGTTTACTGCCGTTTTTTAAGATGCTTGTGTTAAGGCCTCTAAGTTCGAGTGAGTCACAAAAGGGAGGTAGTTGTTCAAAAGACTTGTTGGGTCTAGGAGACATTGTACATTTGCCAATGCTGCAAGGATCCATGAATCCAACCTTGTTGTAACCTACAACTCAGGAGGGAGAGCTGTCAGGATCTGGAGGATTTACCTAAGTGTAAGGAAAACACAAACTGAAGATCAACAAAATGGTTAGGTGCCAGATTAGTCTCAAACTTGGTGTGGTGATATATGCAGGACACCCAGACTAATAGTACCGAAAGTAACTCAGCCAGCTCTGATCAGACATGGAAGAATAGAGAGAGACTGGTAGCAATACTGTTAGACACTGTGTACCAACTAGAGCCATCTCATCAACAGTTGATGGTGGATGCCAAACCAAGTGAATAGATTATGGAGCAGTGGTGAGCCTTTCTGAGGCAAAATATAAGCTGCTGAGGTGAACATGATCCAGTTAGGAGCTTGAGGACCTAACTGGATCATGTTCACCTCAGCAGCTTATATTGGACAAGGTGACAAGAGGCAACACATTGCTCTACTACTCTGTATCAGGAGCCTACCCTTTGTTGGAATAATAAGGCCCCTGATTATTCCTACCACACTGGACAATGTTGAGGACACTCTCAATCAGGTGATGAATGGAAAGCTAGAAAAGAGAGTCTCTGGCCACAATCACGAGACTTCATGACTGAGGCAAAGCAAATTATTCTGCTGAAATAGAAGGGTACATCAAAGCAAGTTTGAACTGTGTTTTGAAGTATATCAGGCAGCCACCTATCTGGAATGACTTGACTCCAGAATATTTCATCCAACATTTGGTTCTTAGCCAGATGATACAGCCCTAGACTCTACCAAGTAGTTGTATGATCAGAAACTATTGGACTACAAGATGTTCATAACTGAGTTGCACCAAAAATTCAAGCCAATGGAAAACAGGGAAATCCATCATGTTAGCTATGTTTTCACATGCCATTCAATTGCTGTATCTCATATGTTAAAGTAACAAAATGTCAGATCTCATGATGAGGTCTGGTCTAACCAGAGCTATGAGGCTTCTGTGATCTTAACAAATATCAAAATCCCACCTAATCTCAACTTTGTCATCTTCATTCCTTAGTGATTCTGTGGACCACCAGAGCTAAATATCTACTCTAATTCTGACTCATCCTGAACAGCCAGATAAGTACTCTCATAATTAGGGTCACAGTATGAGCATAAACTCAAATAATCTCTCAAGGGTTTTTGGAGCATTATACAAGCCAAATGGCACGACTTAGAACTCATAATCTCAAGTGCTTAAAGCAGTTTTGTCTCTGGTCTCGTCCTCCATCTTAATTTGCCAATATTCATAGGCTAGGTATAAAGTGCTGAACCACTGGAGGCCTTCCAGTGTTTCCAGATATTTGTCTCTCCATATCAATGCATATAACATCACTCACCCAATGAAAATAGGCAAATATTCTGCTCATGCTGTCTTTCTATTTGGAAATCACAACTGAAAATGACCACATACTTTCTGAAGGTTGTAAGCTTCCATATTCTAACATTCAGTGTATCCTGGTATTGGCTATATCTCAGTGCTTCAGTGAAATCTGTATGGTTGTTGCTTAATAAGACACATCTCACCCATATCTATGTGGTAGCATATTATTGTTGTTCTACTCTACCAAGTCTGCCCTCCAGTCTCACAGATACATCATTAAACTTAACCAACAGACCATTGAGAATTTATCACTATGTTAAGTTTCAGTTGTTTTCACAATCCTCAGCTAGCGACCTCAGATGTAATAACTTCGGAACATAATGCAATGGAAGTAACAATTGCAATAACACCAGTATTGGTTACCTCCATTTGTTTTACAGTTCCAATAACAATTTCAGCAGAAACTGGATTATTAATTGCCTATAATCACTGAAAACACTGGAACCACACAGAGCATCATCCATGCTAAGTTTCCTTGTTTTTGGCCAGAAAATGGTGTTTGAGGCGTTGTTTCGACAACAGCATTATATGACATTAACTAGACTCTGTCTGTAGTAAACCACATCACACAACTTGTGCATACTGAAGTATTGGACTTTTGCTTCAAGGTACACATGATAAGTCCACTGGTTCTCAGTTCATTCTGACTGACATTGAATGGATTTGTCACAGAAACTTGGCTCACCTGTTGCACAAAATTGACAGAGAACTTGGTTTATTTGACCTAGAAATAATTTGAGATATACTTCATGCACGTCTTGCATGCTACCAGTTGACAGAATGAAATGAGTGTTAACTAGCCAGAGCAGTGGCTTCATTTAGAAGGCCTGCTACATTGTGATATTCACAAGGGTTGTGTCCCATCCTATATCAACCAGCAGTATCTTGCTCATGTATATTTAGAAGAACTTAGCAAGCTAGAACCAATCCTGGTAGATTTAAGCTGATCACCACATCCTTTGGCACAAAGTGTCCTCTGCTGCACTCTCCTGAGTCAGCGGCCAGATCTGACCCAGTCTCTGATAGTGTTATGGAGGTGAAACAGTGGCAGCTACATCTTGCTGCTGACCCTCCTGCACTTGCCATACAGAAAAGCCTCTGCTACCCACGATGAAAGCAGATGCTCTGGTCTTCTATTCCAGAATGACATATATGTGAAGGTATTGTCAGAAGCAGCTACCATGTCTATTCACTGAAAATGAGCCTGACTGTGCTGCAGCACCAGGATGTGTCAGATTATGATTCACCTTCACTCAAGTTCACCTGTTTGGGCAAGATGACCTATGTTACAAGTTGCCACTACAGTTGCTACAAATGGCTTTTTCCTGTTCTGTGCCTTGTCTGAAGTTACTTTTTCAGATCTCATCACCATAGATACTGCCTCTGTTAGGTGTGAATATCTCTCACCCCTAAATTGTACTTCATGGTCTTATTTGGCAATTCTTTTACAAACATGTTGACAGGGATGTCTTCATGATCTACATATACCATCACAGGGTATGCTTTACTATCCATTTCTTACGGATCATCAATAAATATACCCTTTCTTTAAACCTTAAAATTGGCCTGATGGATGGTTGTGTTTTCCACTGACTGAAAACATCAGCACAATTAAGCTACTATTGTACCCCTGTCCCAAAGTTTGTGCCTCCATCAGGCTTTTGATGTCATCAAGGGCTGCACCATGTAACCTCAGAACTAAATGGTGGATTGTCTGTTCCTGATTCTATCCATTACATGTCAAATTTCTCCTTCATCACATTCTTAAACATTGAGGGAGAAATGTGCATCACCTCCACCACTGTTAACACTGATTTTAGCATAAGCCTTTACCTATGGACTTGCACTGGACTGGACAGTCCTATATGTTGAAGTGTGGTGGTAGGCTGGTACCAGAGCCCTTACTCTCAGACAAATGCTAGTTCCAAACTTTAGAGTTGCAGAACAGTAAGATACTGGAAGTGGTTTGTCTATCAGCTCTGCGTGATCCCATACTGCTATATGATCTATGATTGCCTCAACAGCATATATCCTAAAATAGAGAGGTTCTACACTGCCCCACAGATCACCAACGTTACTGGATAGTGTCCACTGTCTTGCTTGTTGGTGAAACAGCTCCTTTGAGTAAATGTCGTCCATCAGTGACACCTCCTATCTTTCTCTACCATGTGTGGTGGTATCAACTAAAGACAGGATTACATTGTTCTGGTCAGCAAATGTCAAGGAGTCCTGTAGAGACTGCGCCCTTTGGTTTTAGACACACCCAGCCACACACAACGAAGATGGTCCTCAGGTACCCAAGCAAGTCTCTTATGTGTTGAGACTTCCTCTCCATTGGAAACGTTCCAACAAAATGAGACAATTTGGTGTAGTCTGGTGCATTTGGAAACAATAATTGGCATGAATTACTTTGATGATTTAGGAACATTTACATTACAGTGTACAAGTAATAGGAATATGTAGGTTAAGGGAGCAATAATCTAATTTGTTATTGTTACATTGACTGGACTTGACCTTATTTTCGCAAAATAATTTAAAAGAACCAGCCCAACGAAAGAACAACATTACAACAATATATAACCAATTTCACCTTCAGTTATATATATTTTTCATTTCCATTTCATTATTTTCTTTGCTATGAAAACAGTTACATAGACCAACAAGGCTTACAAAACAACAGCCTTGTCTATAAAAAGATTATTATATACAGACATATCATAGGTTTATCCGTCTTCTGTAATACAGGAAGTTTTGAAATTTTAGTTTAGTCTTTTACTGTACAATTTTGGCATACAAATAAGGCCAAGAAAATGTTGAAACTGTTTTGTTCTAGTCCCCTTTATGCCATTGTTCTCTACAGCAGATAATACCTATTCTGCCCAAGAAGATAGTGCAATATGTCACATATACACGTTGAAATGGTCAATGACTGTGATGTTCTTGAGTGGATTATATCTCTATATTACAGCTATTGAATACTGTGAGAGAATGACCAGTCACATGGTGATGCAATCACAATAAAAAAGATACGAGTTTCTTGCAAAATTGGATCCTTTACACTTTTAAAATTTTAATTGGATATTGACATGAATAGTTCAGTGAAGATCTACTTCAAAGGAAGAAAGCTGTTTTTCAACTATAAAGTCTGGTATAGGCAATCATCCATTTGTGTACACAAATGTGCACATTGTTTTTAGTTGTGTTTTTGATAAAGATTGTTTTATTTCACATCCCTTATATATAGTCTTCATATTCCTCATATAACTTAAACTTGGTCAAGTTCTCGAGCTCAGATCCTTTGTTTGATCCTTTCATTATTAGTCAGGCCTATCTCATACTGTGTGAAAATCAGATTATTTGAAATACCACAAGTAGGTAAGATAGAAAAATTTTGGTGTTATGACCACAGGATCCATTACAGAATTTTCTATGATGTTAAGATACGTATTGGCCTTTGCTTGACTTCTTGAGTTAAATTAGCTTAAAATAATGCTCTTACTGAAAAGAATTGCTTATTCTGAACTAGCAGTACTCCCGACAAAGAGGGAGAGTTCACTGATGAAGAGAGGTGTTGAGCCTAGGAGAAATCATTTCCTGAACTTAAGATTTTGCCAATGCTGATAAGGTATCTGACACCTATTAGCCTTCAAATGCAGACTCAGGAAAATATATTTATGTCTGAAGCACCAAAACTGGTGGCTCGAACCTTGCACCTGAGGATTGATCAATGCTCAAGGGAAGCAAAAACAACTGAAAGTCATCAATGAGAATAGTACCTAGTAATTCTGACACCCTTGAAGAGGTCTCTACAGGACTCCCAAGCTGTTACCAGTCAGAGCAGTGCAGACCAATCTTTGTTCCAGAGCACTGACAAACAGTTCAGGAGGACTGAATGTGCTACTGGTGGACAATATGCATCAGTCAAAGCTGTTTTCTCAGCAGGTGTCCACAGGTAAAGACTGTGAACCATGAGGTGGCAAGCACTTTTTAGCTATGACTTATAATACCAGAGTCACTGAGTCTAACTCGTGCCATGCACCAACAAGATAAGTGGCACCATAGATAAACATTGGTTAAAAACTCACAAGGGAGAGGCTTTGGGTCTACGCCACAGGTCCGTGTGAGTGAGGCAAAGCAGAATTTGTCCCCAGTGTTTGAGGGAATGGCAAAAGAGGAAATTGACCATTTCCTAAAATGTTTCAGACAGGCAAATATTTGGAATGAATGGACTTAAAAACAGGCTGTTTAATGCTTGATCATGGGCTCAAATGGTCCTACTTTGAATGCCACTGAAAATTGGATGAGAAGCAATAAGAGGACTGGGAGACAATTATTTATGCACTGCATTTCCAATTCGACTGAGTGGAGTATTGGGTGATCCATTAGGCTGAG
Source organism: Limulus polyphemus (assembly GCF_000517525.1). Lineage (NCBI taxonomy): Eukaryota > Metazoa > Arthropoda > Merostomata > Xiphosura > Limulidae > Limulus > Limulus polyphemus. The sequence continues at coordinate 71,722 of NW_013670129.1, read as the reverse complement.
TTCAAGGCTTGGAAAAGGACTATGACTGAGGGTTTAGCCACGAATATAGCTGATTTATGCCATCATCACAGGAAGGTCTGCCCAACAATAGTATTTGCAGATGATGAGGATATCCTCGTCAATAAACTTATTGATGTTCTTCCCAGTGAAGCCATGAGGCAACACCTGGTTGAGAGGGACATCCTCACCCTAACTAAAGCAGTTTCCATTGCAACTTAGTATGAAGTATTAACTTCAGGCCAGTCATAAGAAAAAAACCTGCAGCAATGACACTGTAATGTATCCTCACAGATTTACAGTGAATGAGCAGGACTATCTAGATCTGCCCATGTGAATGTGCTATACCAAATGATGTTGCCTCTTCGACAATGTCACCCACAATGGGAGGTGTGAAGTATCTACTTTGCTTGTGGACTGGTGGGACATTGGTAGAGAAGTTATTCATACTTTAAATTTGATGAAAAGGGACCACTTTTTAAAAATAAAAGTTTGGAGACAGCTTGAATGGCCTGATGATGAAGAAATAATCTTGTTGAAATGTTGTACATTTATAATAAAGCTTTTTCATTGCCCATTCAAGCTGTCTCTAAGCTTTTATTACCCATACTTTGCTGAGCAACAAAGATGGCAGGACTATCGTTTTCATCCAGTGGCCCAGCAGATGCCAGTCAGCCCAAAATATCAGTACTTTGTGATGCAGCAAAATAGGTGAGATTATTGGTATCAGCTGTAGAATCAACAATTCCAAGACAAACAACAAGATGTGGAAGCTGTGATAAATCTGATGTATGCCAAGCCAAATCTGGGCACTGATTTGGAGAAGCACAATTAACTGCCTTCACCAAAGAGTTTTAGTAGTCAGCTCGGCTCTGTTGGGGCTGGTTGGAACTTGGTACATACTTATGAGGATACACAGGTGACAATTTGATTACATAGTTAACACAAGAACAGCAAAAGCAATAATGGACCTTGTGATCTCCAAGTGAGACTACCACCCCTGGCCAATGGATAGTGAGTTTATTCTGGCAAATTGCAATGGACTAGAGGTAGATCTCTGATGCTGTTTAAGAGATGTTCACAGATTGAATGTAGTTGTTTCTGACATGGCATCTAGTATTGGCATCCTTGGGATGGATATACTTAGGAAGGTATACTTTAGTTTTGCCAGTTTGCCAGATTGAGCCAAGGAACAATGGACTGCTATAGTGTATGTAACAGAGCGAATAGCAGTACATCCATATACACAAATGCTATTCTGTGGTTTACTATGAACAAAGTATAGGGCATTGGTACCATTTAACGTGATTATAGAAGTCATACATGAAATAAACTATTTCATGTCCAGAAAGCAGGCAGCATTAATTGGATGGTCAGTTGTTCAATGTGGGATGAATTCCTTGGGCTGTTTAGTAATTATGAGCATTTGACTATACAGCTGTACATGGTAAGCAATGTAATGTTAAAGCTGTGTCCATTGCACCAAACGCAAAGTAACTACATGGCTACCAACACATCTGAAGTCGATCATTGACGATTGTACAAAGAATATAGACAAAAAACAGAATAAAACAACTAAGTGCCTTGTTGGTTGAATATGCCGATGTATTTGTGGGATCAGGAAGCCATCTGGGTCGAATAATGATGTCTCAGCCCCACATAGATATAGATGACTTACTTCCAATAAAACAATCACCATGCTGGTTTCCCTGGAGCACTAGGGAAGTTGCCAGTGCTAAAATGTAGTTGATATTGAAGAACAGTCATAAAACTTTTGGAGAGTGCTTAGTCATCTTTGATAGTGATTGATAGGAAGAAGTGTGGTGCATCAAGGTTTTGTGTTGATTTTAAATGGATGAAAATGGTTACTCACGTTGAAATCTTCACTTTACTCCAAACAAATGAATGTTTGAAGGTTTCATTGATTCAGATTTTGAAGTTAGCATCTGGATACTAAATGGATGACTAAAGCAGGTCTAAGACTGCTTTTAGCACAAGGGATGGCTTGTATATATTATACATCAAGCTATTCGGTCTGTGTAATGTGTCCTCAATTTTGAAGAGAGATAAATGAAGCTGATACTAAAGGGAACACAAAGGAAGAGATGACTGATCTACATTAATAATTGTTTCAAGTTCGGTTTCACTTTTAAACCTGCAGTTGAAAACCCGAGAATGATATTCCAGCAGATAAATGAAGAAGGCTTGAAAATGAAATCTGGAAAGTACTCACTCATGTGCACAGAAGCATAATTTCTCAGTCATATTGTAGGGAGAGATGGAATCCACACAAATCTGGCTAAGAGCAGCCATCAGAGATTTACTTCAAGCAAAAATTCCATAGTTTTCTTGGATATTTGTGTAATACTTTCAACAATTTGTGGCCAACTTCTCCAATATAGCAACACCATTTTCTGCTCTCACGAAAGTCGAGATGCACATTGAATGGTTTCAGGAATGTATCCTAGTGTTCTAATTTATAAAGCTTGCTTTAGCGGATGCTTAATTGTTAAATTAACCACAACAATATAGCAAGTTGTTATTAGACATTGACACCCATAAGAATGGAATTATAGCAATGTTATCACAGTTGCAAGAGAGAGTAGAACATGTAATTGCATATGCCAATTGTGTGCTCACTACTCATGAATGTGGGTACCTTATGACAAAGAAAGAACTGTTTGCAATTGGTCTTTGTGAAACACTTTTGACACTACTTGTAGGTAGGAAGTTCACTGTCAGAGGGAATGTGCTTTGCTGAAGTGTCTTTTGAGCTTTAAGAATCTGGAAGGGATGATAATGAGATAGATCACAACATTGTCATATTTCATCATCTGAGTTGGCAAAATAATACTCAGATTCACTATTTGACCATACAATGAGACCTTGTCATTTGAGGGATTTCTGATCCTGAAAACTGTATGGGAGTTATGGTGCATCGAATTTACTTAGTCGAAAATTTTATTTTGTAATTGCTAATCGGCAGGGTGTGCAATAGTTGCTTTCATTATAAGAATTAACCTTATGCAGTATGGAACTCCTCCAATTATATCTTCAACTGCCACAAGGAAACTAAAGTTTGAAAAAAAAGTACCATCTCTCCATCAAATGAAATAGTTAATAACGACTTGTTTGTATTATTTTGCTAATACTGCACTTTCTACATTGAAATACCAAAATCCTAAAATAAATAAACAAATGAGGACACTGCTTCCAAACCGTACTGAGAGGAGCTGACAGGTACTGTATCTTGGATAGAGCTCTTGCAGACCTTACCTCAGCTGGCCATTATTTAAGAAAATGAAAATACTAAAATTGTCGATAAGAACAAGATACGACGCGAACGAGAAAAATACCGAGAAATATTATTATTGACTTCTGATGAATGAAATTGTATTAAATCTATCTACTTTGATGATAGAAAAGATATAACTAAAATTGTCATCATTAAAAATGGACAAATACATTATAAACATGTAGTCATAATTTTGGTTAGTGAACCTAAATCAATTTTCCTGGATCACATTTCTCCTTCTTTCGGAACATCAGAAGGTATAAAAAATTCTATCATTCAGTGGTTTGAAGATAACAAACTTTCATCTCATCATTTAGTCATTGTAAGCTGTGACGGCACATATGTCAATACTAGAAAAAAGCTGGAGTTATGTGGCTTCTTGAATTACACTTAGGAAGACCTGTTTATTGGTTAATTTGTTTGTTACATGCCAACGAGTTACCCCTGCATCATCAAATTATGCATCTTGATGGAGTAACTCTAGGACCGTCCACTTTTTCTGGTCCTCTTGGAAAGAAACTAAAGAATTGTGAATCATTGCTTTCAGTAAACTTTGTTTCGGTCGAAATTACAGAGCCATTATCGAAAATTGACCATCCTGAAGATCTTAATACATATCAAAAGTATTTGTATGACATGTGCAGTGCAGTAGTGTCAGGCCATTATTCAAGAGAACTTGCTTTACATGGCCGTGGTACAATGAATCATTCTCGCTAGTTAACAACAGCAAACAGGACTTTGCGTCTTTATGTCGCAACTGCTAACTCATCCAAGAAGCTTAATTTGTTAGTGAGGTATGTAATTCAAGTGTATGCAACAGTTTGGTTTAATATCAAGAAAAATCCCTCATACAGCCATGGCTCACTGCATCATTTTCTACTTGTAAGAAAATCACGTTTTCTTCTTGAATCAGAGAAATATATGGTGGTTAGAGTAATCCAGAGAAATGAACATCTTGCCCACCCGGAAAAGTCGCTGCTTGCAATGCTTGGAGATGATTCTAAGGCTATCAGACAACTTACTTTTCATAGAATATTAGCTGCTTGATCTAACTCAAATTACAGAACAATGAGACAGTTTGTAGTTTTAAGTACTAATATGGAAGCTCAACATTACACTGATCTAATAATATGGACTGAGAGTAGAGCCACCACTTACAAAAAATATAAGCAATGGATTGGTGTCTTTCATTAATCAAGATGACACGCCGGTTTTCAAGTTCAGCGTGCTGTATCGCACACAAGCAGTTGAAAGGCATGTTAAAATAGTAGCAGAAGCTTCAGCAGCTGTTTGTGGCTATCGCAGAAGAAAGGGATACATTAAAGCAAAACTTCATTGTCGCAAAATTATGAAAACATTTAAAAATCTTAAATTAGGTAAATGTTGCGTATCCAAAGTTAAGGTACTTTGATTTCTCATATACTTTGATTATGGATATTTTAAGGAAAATAACTCCACACGCTGCAGTACAAGATATAATTTTAGAAGCCTGAAACTTACCCACATAATTACTACTATTAAAAGGCACCAATCGCATACCCTGCCGTTAACAATATAAGAAATTTATATTTTTAATGCACCCTAATGGAAGTTGAAACCACATCCATTTCTACCATATGAAAAATAAGCCATGAATTCCATTGGTGGATGAATAACAGGATTAATACTACATAAGCCCCTTGTCATGTGTCAAAGTAAGTCCTGATCTGCATTAATAGAGGAGTGTAGCACAGAAGCATATAACTTGTGGCACATTTATGGTCAGTTACAGGTGTAGTAAGGCATACTATTCCGTCATTATAAGCCACCAGTCTTTTGTTCTTTGATGACAATGCAGCTAATGATCCCAGCTCTCTATGGCAAGAAATTCTCCATACCTTGCATGATACAAAGACTGGAAGACGACATGATATTGCCCACACTTGTCATAACATATGATGGTATTATATTTGCTGCATTCGTTCAGTGATAGTGTGAATACCATATGGTGTGTTCTGCCCAGAACAAGAATAGGCTGAGACAGGGGAAATTCTAACAGAGAATTATTGGGTCTCTACTAAGCGGGTGCTTGGAAAGTTTGTTAACACCAACATAATCACCTAGGATGAATACTTGGCATGCTTGATGATAGCATACAGAGTATTAAAACAGGAATCAACTAGCTGTTCGCTAAACGCTTAAATTCAGGTGACAAATAATCCTCCCTGTTGATTAGTAGAATATGACCTTGAGTGTTTGCAGAAATACGTGGAGTGGCTGAGGCCTATAATATTCAATGTGCATGACTTTACTTGGCAAAAACAAGGAAAGGCTGCTCAATGGTTGAAGACGTGTTATAATTGAATGGTAAAAGAATAGATAGTCCAATGTGGAGATTAGAACCGGAAGCAACTTAGATCTCGATGGACTGGTCCATATCTAATAGTTTGACAAATTGGTCTAATAAAATATGATGCATTCAAATGTGAGGCACACAAAAATGTTTAGAAACATCAATATGTTGGGCTGCATCCGTATGTCACAGACAAGCTTTTGAGGTACTGACATAACCAGAAGTCTGAGACTGAGATCAATAAGTCAGAAGAAGAGGAGGATGCCATCTCAAGACACGCCAACTCCCCTGAAGAGGGAGAAAGAACTTAAGAGACTTATGTAGGAAGTATACCGGTTCTACAAGCTACAAGGGAGTTGTGTTTCCTCTGGGTGTAGACAGAGGTACAGTAGTAACAGCACAAAGTTTCATTCTGCAACTAGAATTTTAGTTGAAAATCCTTAATTCATCCGAATTTTGCCAGTGATTATCTACTTTGTGAAGCCTGAAATATATATGTGCAGAATTTGACAGCGCCTACGTAACATAACTGTAGCTATCAAGCATAGCTATAAAGTGTAACCTTAGCATTACTGAAGTGATTCATGTGGTAGTAAGAAACAAATATATAAACTATAAAAGTGATCTCCAATGTTTAATGGTGGTATGCATATATGGCGCCTCTGTACAATATATTAGTTGTAAATGTACAGGTACATTTACTCTAATACCTAAACGAATCTTATGTATTCTTCTTTGTCTCCTGAAGATGGTGGATCATGTTGTTCACTGAAATATATACAGCATGTTTTTCTTTTAACATTATACAAATAAAGTTATTTTGCTCATGGAAACATTGGTGTCGTAATTTTTATTGAAAATATGCAAAAGTCAGTCAGTCTAATGTACTTAATCTGTGGCTTTCTCTAGTTAGCAAATAAGTTACAACATGAAAAATATAGCTAATAACAATATGTATAAAATATATAGACTTGTTTGGTCCCACAAATGTCTCTGAACGTTACATAAAGTCATTCACGAGTATTTTACAATACGAACGAATCGGTTGCATAAACAGCACACCAATAAAAACCAATAATGAAGGCATGGAGACAAAGAAGTTGATCTCAATGTTAAGAATTGACAAGTATGAGGTTAACTGTGATAACTGACCTGGAAAGTTTTATCAGAAAAAGTAGTGTACTTATTAATTTCGTTGATGCTAGTAAGAATATATTTTTATTTTTATGTTGAAATGTTCAACAGGTGAATTTTCATGAAACAGATAAAAATAACAGAGAGACTCACAATAGAGTTGGGAGAGAGTGCGAAACACAGTTTTACATACGGTTATAAAGAACACAGTTTTACCTGGTGTTCTAATAACATAGTTTTACCTGATGTTTCTCATAGCGAGTAATACAGAGGATAATTTGACTTAGCAGAATTCAAATATTAACGAGTAGGTGAAATTATCAGTAGTAAGTGAAATTCACAGACAGTAGCTTAGGTATGATAACTAATATATACTTCGCGCACCGAGTGTTTTATTTCATTGCAGTAGGGATATATTTAGTCATACTGAGTCACTGTTTTCTTGCATCAGGATCTAGAAGGTTTATTGACATATTTAAGATTTTGTTTGGAACTGGGAGAGCTGATTTTATGCAGTTTGACACACATATGCACATTTCACACATAATAGATATAGACTTAGTGTGATATATGGATTTAGTGTGATTTTATACTAAACTTCAACATAATAGTTCCTAAAGCTCTCGCTTTCAAAGCTTGTTATTGCCCCTGTAAGTATTTAGGAGAGACCTTTTGGAGCTCTGTTACTTTCATGTTTCAGTTGAAGAAGAATATGTCTAACTCTCAAGTGTGGTTCATTTTATTTTAACGACAATTGTCTTAAGTAAACAAAAGCAAAATTTATTTGCAATAAGCATGGATTAGATTAACGTTTATTAGTTACTCCATGCATAAAGTTTAAAGCATTTTAGAGTTTAGTACTGAGAATATTATTCAACATTGTGTGTAGAGTTTTGTTTACTTTTAACTTGGGGTACTTGCAATAAACCATTAATATTCAATTGCACTTTAGTTTAATTTATAATGGGTAGAACATGACCTAATAAAAAATCTAATTGTTCATTAAAATCTTTCCATGTCCTGTCGGTTTCATGCACTTGCCCAAAGTTTAAATGTATTGTATTTCTATCTTGCCTTGTAAGTTGTAAAAGTGTTTGTATAGCTTTGTACTTTGTGTGAATCTATGTCTAGTCTCTTTCTTTGTTGTTCTGCCACAACTTGTTGGAAATTATAAACCAAAGCTCGAGATATGAAACCCTCCACTTATTAATAGGTCTAGCTTTTCTGCTTTGCTGGTCATCCATACCACATTAGGAATCTGTAAAGTCTCAACTCCTATTCCTTCTGACTGCCACTGTCTACATCCAAAACCAAATGGTAGGAGGAAGAATGAGCCTGTATTGAAGGGTATGTTATATGTTTTAGTTGTCTGGCAGGGCTAATAAAGGATTTACAGCTAGAGTTAGTTGGTAAAATGTGGATTTGCAGAAGCCTAGCAATTGGTAAGTTCTTAGGTTTTTAGGATATGTGTCTTACAGGAGATAAAGTGTGTGAGTGCACGTGAAATCTGTAGAAGAGTAATTTGACTAATAACTGTAGTGTAAGGTCATGAGTGTGACTGCACATTATGACTCCTATTAATATGTTCACTCAGCTGAACCTTTGAAAAATGAGAATTTACCCAACTTTGCATTTAAACCTGGACTTTCAGTATTTAAGATTAAGCTTTAGCCATGGTTAGTATCTCACTTCGACTAGCCTGTAGTCCTCCTACCTTGCTGATGTATTTCTTTATTATTTCAGTACTCTCCATTCTTCTCTACTATGTGACAGATTTCTTTACCTCATCATCGTCCTGTTCCTGCAAGATACACAGGACGTTTTCATTGGGGGAGCCATTAAAGCTTTATGTTCACCACATAGAAGAGCTAACTGCATCTGTCATTAGATTGCCCTGCAGTTTCTAGGGGCCATGTATCTATCTTTGACATCAGGTGATCCTATGAATATTGAAGGGACCAATGCTTCTGCAGCAAAGAATTAGCAATGTTGACTATCATGACTACTGAGGAACGAAGTTTGCCAGCAGCCCAGTAGCTCTTATCATTACTGCTGTTGACAATACCAAAGGAAGAGGAGAACCAGGCCCTGGTGTCATGTCCCATCAGAAGATGTGCTGTCAGCAATCAAACACAATGCCAGATGTGCTCTCACCTCCAATGGGCCCTCTTTATCTCCAAACCCAAGAACACTCTTACAGCACTTGAATCTTCCCGAGTGTCGACTAAGTCCCAGAAAGAAAATGGCAGAATGGGCACCCACAGAGCACCAACCACTGCAACTACATTAATGTACATTCAAACAAAAAGTCAGCTCTGCCACCACCACCCCTTAAGAAAGATTTCACCAATAATGAAAATGTGTCGACTTCGCGGCACCAGCCAATCAACTCCAGCCCCAGGCCCACAGGATGCTGAGATTGAAACTCTAAACAAAGCTACCCAATGCTCGAGCAGATTCCAGTGCTGAAAAGCACTGTCAAGAGATGTCCACTGAATGGATAGAGGCACGGGCTCTATACAACCAAGAACAGGGTCAACTGAAGTGGAGGGCTACTACTCCAACATGAAATTAGTGTGGCATCTGTGGGTCAAGCTAGCTGACAGCAAGAGAGCCGTTGTGAGCCAGGATGATCTGAAAACCCTAGCAGCAAACAACTGAAAACAATAATTGCTATGTATATTCTGCTTGCAGGTATAAGATATTGAAGAACAAAGCCTCGACTGACTCTTGGTGAGTTGTAAATTTTTCACTCATGAGAGGTTGTGGAAGACATGGGACTAGCAATATTGGGGGTATATATTGTGTAGTATGTATATATTTATTCTTTTTTTTGGGGGGGGGGGTTCTACTCATGCGCCATCACTATTTCACACATAAAAAAATGCGAGAGCAGGTATTTGAAATTATTTTAATGTGACTATATATATATATATATATATTTGCATTATATATGTATTTCTTTGTTTATACTACATGTGTTTTTAATATATAACAGGCCTTTGCCTGTTTTTGCAAGAAGTGGTTAGCTCATTTTTATTTTGATATTTTGGTTTCATTGTATGAATTTTTTATCTTGTACATATATATTGCAAACCATGGTGTCCGTCCGAGTATTCGCTTGTCTGTTTGTTTGTTTTGAATTTCGCGCAAAGCTACGCGAGTGCTATCTGCGCTAGCCGTCCCTAATTTAGCAGTGTAAGACTAGAGGGAAGACAGCTAGTCATTACCACCCACCGCCAACTCTTGGGCTACTATTTTACGAATGAATAGTGGGATTGACCGTTACATTATAACGCATTATAACGGCTGAAAGGGCGAGCATGTTTGTTGTGACGGGGATTTGACCCCACGACCCGCGGATTGCGAGTCGAGCTCCCTAACCGAGTATTCGTTTGTCTCCCATTTACAGCAGCAGCTTCCCGTGCTGTGTTTAAAAATCTGCACACAGGCAAAGCTCAATATTCACTTTTGAAATGACAGGAGAACATGCATGAATAATGTTGTTGCCAAATTTTATTTCGCAAGCAGGATATTCTACACTAAATTGTTAGGAATTAATCACACTATCATCCACATTTCAAAATGTGGCATAACTTAAAGAATAAAAATGTGGATTTACCGTATGTTATTGTTGAGTGGCTCTTAGCAGGAGTGAAATGCTCAACAATATCTTTTTGCAGTGAGCGGTATAAGTAACTCAGAGCTTTGGCTCTGAGTGAAACCAAGAGTGCAACACATTTTACCTTTTAAAGTCCATGAAATAATTTAAATTCATAGATTAACTTAAACTTTTCCTGTCACTGGGGATGGGTACTTTGCTTGTATATCATAAGCTTAAAATTGATAATATTTCATTTTATTCTTAAAGGGTTTGTCATTATGTTTCTAAGTTCATTTTTAAAAGGTTAGTGGTTTTAAGTTTATTTTCAATTGTTGGTTTGATGTCAAGCCTAAAACAGAGATGAGGAGAAAAAGTGTGACATGTAAACATATCATGTGTTTTTTCACCACCTTTAGTAATATTAGAGTTTTTTTATTTTTTCATTTAACCTGTTTTAATGCAGTTTGGCATAAACACGTGGCCCAGAAAACCATTGAAGATATTTTGTTTTAGATACCTTGGTGTTTTTGTTCTATCTAGCATATTGTATCAACTGTTCACGAGATGATATTGCATTAAGTTGCACACCCGTGTTGAAAGGTTAAATTGTGATATATTCCGAAGAATAATTACACACAACACATGGACGACACAACCATTTAACAAAGAACTACAACTCAACCACAAGAAATTAAACCCTTTGACAGTATTTGACAATATGAGACATGATGAAAAATAAAGTAATATGAAACATAACTTAATAGAATAAGAATATAAAACAAATAGTTCGTACATGGGTCGATCAGAACAGGAAATAATCACTGATCACAAAACACCTGCACTCACAATGGGTATGGATTTATAAACAAATTTTAGAAAGGGCTTCACTCTCACTGGGTACCAGTTTATGACAATTTTTAAAACAATCTCAGTAGAGATATATGTATAAACTATAACGAATATCTGCTGATCAAAATGTTTTCACATAATGGATAAAACATTGGATTTCCCCATGTTTAATTTCATCATACCCAGACATACTGCTCTAGAATTTCATGCTTCACAGACAATTTCACTTTGCAATTCATTTTTCAGTACTTTAAAACTAAATCACAACCCACCAACAATTGCAAAATATGGCTTAAACTATATTCACATACATGTGTATCAGGAGACTACGTTACTAACATTTCTTCCAGCATAACTCAACACCTGCAGAGCATTTCAGTGTCAAAACTGAATTATTCCTTCCTCACACTAACAAAACCAGCAGTTTCACAGCTTATTTGATTAAATCAAACCCTCATATTATACAACATAGGTTCCCCTCTAGTTATGATTCGTTTTGTCTTGGACAATACATATAAATGACCTTGTGTAAAGTTTCAAGCATGTGTGCCATATTTCACAAATGCATAATATTTAATAACAATAATGTGGGCTGTTTTTGGCAAAATTTATCTGCGGTACCATTCGAGTGCCAACACTAAAAGTTTTCATTCTGCCTCTATTTTGCAGATCAACACACTCGAATGGAACATAAAACATGAAAGCATTGCACCCACAGTATAGACTTTGCTCTCTGGAAGACCTCGATATTTGCTCAGATCAACTGTTGGTACTCTGATAAGGGTTGCAATATGTGCTCTGAAAATCACAAAGGCACTTGGAAATAAAAGGTTCAAGACACCCTTTCAATTTTTTTTAAATGACCATTCAAGCTGGGTTGTTACCTCAACCTAGTGATCAGAACCAATCACAGCAGCCACAAGTCTGCTTCTGTCCATCAATCACTTGATCCAAATAAGCAAATAGCTCTGCAGACTCATTTTCATACATTCTTCTACCTGTTCGAAGATCTATTCATTCCATATCGTGACCTGGCTGGATATTTATGGGGTGTAACCCAGCAACCAAAAAGTTTTCTCTCAACCACTGGGAGAGAAATTGGCTTTGCCTCCACCATAAGCTCACAAGTTCCATTCATTTTCTTAGTGGACTCGAGGTCCATCTCAGACTGGACAGTCTGACTCAATGGGGAAGTTTTAGAGATCTCAGGTTGCATAAGACTTGGAGTTTTTGAAACAACTAACCTCTCATTTTGGAAAAAGCTTGTGCTTTAAATGGAGGTTTTTCCTTCATTTGTGGGTAAAACAATTCCTATCAACCTTTTTTCTCGTACATAACACTTCACAGGGAAAAGGCAGCACATTTAATGTTGTCTGATAGTGATACATATGGCTGAGGTGGAGCTGTATCTACCCTTGGTGCTTCCATTCTCATTAATGGAATGGTTAGGTACCTCTATTTTTAGAGTAGCTCTCTAGCCCACCAAGCACCAATCTCAGCAATAGTGAATTCTTGTCATCTTGCATAATGACAAACAGGTTGTGATTGTGGGGCTCTGATCTGTGATCTCTGTCGCACAGGCTTCACTAATGAGATTTATCCCCAGAGGAAGAACTTTGTAAGGCCTTACTTATGCCCTAGATGACCATTGTTTCTCAGTATCCTGAGTTGATGGCTATAGAGAGATGCCTGTAGGGACCCTTGCAGCAACAGCGAAAATACCAAATTTAGGAGAAGGCATTTCCAAAATATAACTGCCTTATATACTTGCCACTCTCCCTCATTTCGTGGCTTATATTCCAACAGATAATACAACCTTTGGCATATACAGAATACCATCCCTACTCACTCTGCCTCTATTTTGCAGATCAACACACTCGAATGGAACATAAAACATGAAAGCATTGCACCCACAGTATAGACTTTGCTCTCTGGAAGACCTCGATATTTGCTCAGATCAACTGTTATGCTTTTTTTCACCTTTTTATTCAGTACTTTATACCCACAAGCACCAGATCATCTGGCCACAACACCAAAATGTCTCTATTATTTTCTACTCTGTAGTAGTATCTCCTGGATGACCAGCAAAGCATAAAAATTAGGCCCATTTGAGATTCTCATATCTCGGGATTTGATGTATATTTTCCAGTGAGTTGCAACAGTTGAATCACAAAAAAAAGAGATAAACACAGATTTATACAAAAACTAATATTTAATGACTCTAATTTAACAATATTCAGTAACACAATGCACAACAATAGAATACAATAGGAAAGTGGTCCCGTGTGCTTTAGCTCTTTAAATGGAAATTTTAGGACCAGTAAGAGCTAATGAAGATTTTAATAGAAAAACACCCCTGTTGGTCCTTGCGCTCACCCTTGTAAGTTAAACTGAGTGAAATGAAATAATCCAACTTAAATTAAGATACTCTGACTTTAATCTATGTAAATGTGTCAAACTGTGAAATCTAAATTCTGCAGAAATAAACAATTCTAATGTGGGAACAATTACAGTTCTCACTATGTTAAAAAAATAGAGATAGTATCAATCAAAACCTGCTGAATAAATTAATTAAATAAAACCACACACAACATCTCTATATTCAAACCTCTTTCAGGTATCTGTAAATCTGTGTCAAATCTGCTCTCCCAAGCCCCAACACTGTCTTAAATATGTCAATAAACCCTCAAGTTTTGACTCATGAAACAGAGATTGGTGCTTTTAGATCAGCTAGCCAACAGACAGTGAAGATCAAGGACGAGCCCACTGGCAACTGCTATTTTCTTCTTTAAATACATTATATAATTCATTTAAAAGAATAATTCAGCTTGCCAATTACATTAATGTTGTTATTCCTGTAACAGAATCAGATTAACAGGCTTTTTAATCTTCATTTGATATAGTAAACCCTTATGGAAAGTAGAAGCTAGAAATTTACTTGAGCATCCCCGTGTCCCATCTGGGGAACTGTGAAAAACAAAATAGTTTTTAAAATTTTATATTTTAGCTAAAGGGGTGGAAAACATGTAGTACAATCTGGCAAAAAGTCGGGTAAAACAAAAAAGCACATTTCTCTGAAATTATTTGTCGTCTTTCTTGAATAGAGTTCAGGAGTTTGTTTGGTTGGAGAATTGTCTGATGCTATTTAGCTTATTAATCGTTAAAATGGTATGATTTATTCAAATTACTGAAACGTTTTGTAACATATGTTGCATTGATGTTTTTTAAAGATAAAGTTTTGTCATATAGTATAGTCACGTCATATTCCTGGAAAAGCATATCCTTACAAGTTAAAAACAAAACAAAAATTATTAATTTATCTCGTTAATCAAATGTATGATATGTAAAACATTCATTAATTACTTTTGTATGCTGATTTTTGAATGATAAAATTCCATGAGTTTTTGGTGCTAATAATAATGCAGATTGTTTCTGCAGTATTCTAAACTGACGGTAATTGAATATGCGCTGCAAAATAACAGGAGATTCTCCAGAAATGTATTATAGAGGAATATCAGAATTCTTCGACCCTAACTGAGTTTAAAGAAAAGAAAAAGAGACTGGACATGAATCAAAACACAGTGAAATATTTTTTCAATCAAACAATAACCAAGGTTTGTCTTAATGTTTTTAACATCAGCAAAAAATAATTGATAGCCCTAGACATGCTCAAATCCAATGGTAATATTGTCATTACTAAACCATACAGAGGAAATGGCACAGTTATTTTAGATAAAGAAGACTACACTGATAAAGTAATACAGATAGTTAGTAACACTACTACGTTTTCTAAACTATCGAAAGGCCCCATTGCTTCAAGATAATATAAACTGATTAAATTCCTGGTAAATTTGAAGAAAACTGGATGATAATATTTATAACTTTAGACCAGTTGGTTCCCATCCCACACTGGCACACTTTACGGGATACCTAAGATTCATAAATCTGATTGCTCTATTAAACCCATTGTTTTCAACATAGGTTGTTTTAATTATAAACTCTCCAAATTCTTATGTCTGTTTTTAACTAATTTTACTTTTAATAGTTACACAGTAAAGGACAATTTTGATTTTTGTAATAATGTTAGAAACTTCAGATTTGATGTTTATTTAGCTAGTCGAGGTATTGGATCTGTGTTCACTAACCTTCCCCTCGATAAGACTATTAACATTTGTATTAATCTTGTTTTCACTGACAAGGATTGTGTTAATAAACTAAGTAGACAATCTTTCAGACAACTGACGGAATTTACCACGAAAAACCTTTTTTTTCAGTTCAGTGATAAAATCTATGAACACATTGATGTTTTCATGTGCTTTCATAGGAATAGTTGGCTGAAGGATTGTCCTACCGCTTATTTAGAATTGCTATGTTGATGACATAATTGTAATATTGAAAAATGAAGATCAGTTGGTAAAATTTGTTGATTTTAAACATGTTAACATTAAGTTCATCTGTGAAAGCCAAAAGTGCTTTGCTCTACCCTTCCTTCACATATATGTTTCAACAAACACAGTGTTTTATATCGGTTGTTATTAGAAACCCAATTACACCAGACTATACACCTACTTTAATTGTTTTGTTCTACTTAATGCTAAAAAGGGACCCAAGCATAATGGACGTGCTCCAATGAAGTTATATCAAGTTGGTGCACCAGTGGAAAGAGTAGCCATCGATATTGCTGGTCC
>NW_013670129.1:50992-55423 GCF_000517525.1 Limulus polyphemus | reverse complement strand
AATACCATATCAGGAAGCTAGAACTGTAGCTTCGGCTATTAGTGATTTCTTCTTCAGATTTGGTATGCCATATGAACTGCATTCAGACCAAGGCCGTAGCTTTGAATCAGCTGTGTTCCAAGAATGCTGCAAATTGTTTGCCATCCGAAAGACCAGGACAACGCCACTTCACCCACAGTCTGATGGGATAGTCATCCCCTCCCCCACTTCCGCCTCCATAGTGCTCTTATAACTACTTTGCATGCCAAGTCATAGTTGTGAGTGTTCAGTTGGTTTTTCCTTCTAGGTATTGCTTAACAACATTTTTGCATGCTTGAAGATCATTGAATTCCTGCCCAATAGGTATTGTTTTAGAAGAAATGACATCATGAATAATAATGTGTATGTATGTATGTTTCAGCTGTCAAGATGCCACCAATTCTGTGTAGATTTCCAGCACCATTGGCTGATATGTTGTCCACACTTGTTTTGTTCTTATAGCATGCTTCACTGTCTATTTTGTATGTTAATGTTAATACTATATTCCTCTCTGACATCATCTGTAAAGAACACCCTCCCCCTAGCTTTGCTCATTCCATTATTTATAGTCTGATGGCCATTTCAGTCTTTGGTTAGGTATCTCTCACAAGAATAGGTTTGTGAGCAACTAAACATTCATTAAGGTCATTTCGTGCTGTTGCTGTGTATCGTACATTGATTCATTGGGAAGATTTCTACTGGACTGTCGTGTATCATATAAAAAGCATACCCTGAATTACTTAACATAGTTTTTGAAGAGTTTGGATTTTTATATCTTGACTACTTTTATTAGCAATAACATTAGTTTCATCTTCTTTCTTCAGAATTTCTATACATCTTCTACTGAAACATGAAAGTTTACTCCAATCTGACGCATGGAGTATCTTTCGCCAGCCCAGAACTTTGATTGCTATATCTTTGCCATTTGCCATTTTTGTCTTGGGAGCCAAGAGTTCAATAACCACACTTCCTCTGGGAATAGTGTCACTGCTATCAAGACGTGACTGTACTCTGATTTATTTTATTTAATAAATATATTTAATACAATAGAGGAGCATAATACTTGCATTTCATGTAATGTTATTCACTGTTTCCATACTCTTCAACAATACTATATTATACATTTAATAACTTCAATATTTTTCATATCTTTGTGAAGTTTTCTGATGCTATTATATGCTCATACCAGACTAACACATATTGGTATGTATTTATTCTTTATTTGAAATATCACAGAAGTCATACTTTTTATTTATAAATCCACACGTGATATTTAACATACTTCGGTGCGAAAAAAAGAAAAAAGTAGATTAACAACACAATAAAAAATTATACCTTATTTTGCGTTGATAATATATAACACAATTTGCATCAGTATTACAACAGACGATTTATATTATATTCAATAATTTCACAAGTAGAACACATTCTATCACTTCCAAATTCCACTTGTAATAGCATCTTATATAGAAACATATTATTTTAAGTTGGACTTTGCATCTTAAGATGCTTTTATCTTCAGTTTAAGACACTTTAAACGCTTTATTTTCCATGTAGCTGGTCATGATTCTAAAATGTGGTTTAGGTAAATAAACTACTTTTAAAACGTGTGAAAAACGTTCAAGGAACAAAACAAAAATTAAAAAAATATATAAATGGATACTTTATGTTTTTTTAATAGTAATTCGCACATTATAACAAATCGGAATTACATTTTTAAACACCACATTCTTTATCTAGTCCCTTAGGTATTTTCAAGAATTAGAAGAATATATAATAACAGTATTCCATCTATACTGTAATTGCCATATCTACTGCCAACGACACGTTTCGCACAATCCAAAACTGTTCAGGCCATCTGGGATACAACAAACAAAGTAGTGGTCGGAAACTATTTATATAAGCCATTTTATATAACAATAATTGTTATGGTGTGTACGTTTTTTACAAGCAGGCGAAGAACGATTACAATTATACTAATGTCTTATGACAAGTATAATTGTAATCATTTTTCGCCAGCTTATAAAAGGCGTGCACACCATAACAATTTAGGATGTTAATAAACCTACCACAACCAACGCTCTAACCTGGACTCTCAACTCATACTAGTACTGTACAAACTACGTTACTAATCTTTAAGTATAAACCAAATAAAGATCATTGTGATAGTTTTGTCATAAGTATTGTAAAACTAATATATTTCTGTAATATTTGATAACTCACGGTACAGTTTTTTGTCTTTGAAAAGCAAACGAATACACTTGAAAGTAATTCAAAATAAAATGTGATTTATGAGTCTGAAATATTTACATAGGAACATAAGCGAGACAGCATTTACTGATTGCGTTATTATGTGGAGTTCAATAAAACTTCTTTCAAGTAAGTTGAGCTTCTGCATGCGTCCTTAAACCCGAGGATGGCAAAATCTTGTCGAAACGTCATACATTTATAATAAAGTTTTTTCATCAACCAGTCAAGCCATCTCAAAACTTTTATTTTCTGATAAGGAGAACACTAATGCCTGTCAGTTTTATGCCTCTCTGTGGAAGGTTGCTAAATGACTTTAAAACTGGAAATTTTAAAAGTGGAATAAGATGAATAGTTTGTTATTCACTACATCGTCTATTCACCTTAGAAAGTATTCGAGGCTGTTCTTGATATGCCTCCCATGGTTCCTTTCCATCCTGAATGTTTGTTTCAAGATCGGGTGATTCTCTTGAAATGGCCTGCTAAATGTCATAACTTGATAACATAGTGGTACAGCTGAGGTAGTCCATGAAGGTTCTGCAGTCATATGTAGCACAACTTTGGTGTTAACATGCTCAGACTAGATGGGCTCCCGTATTCCATATTGCATAATTAAATAGTGTTATGGTTGGGTTGTTGAATTGATGCGGAGAGAGATGCAGCTAGTTTGATTTTATATTCATCAGCCCTATTTCTATATGTTTTGTCTTGGCAGTGATGTTTTTGCCAGATTTATTGTTATAATCCTTCTGTGTTTCGACGATATTGTTTTGTACTTCCTTTTTCAACCTCGTTGAGTCCTTTTTATTCACATTTTTACTTCGCTGATGCCATTTTGTTCTTCTTTTTATTTCATTTATGTTCTTTTGTACATTTTCTCTGGCTTATTCATTCTTGTACTTGATCAAATTAATTTTTGGTCGTAATTGTTTTGTAAATATTACGTGTTGTTCTTATAATTTCTTTATTAAATTCCTGCCTCTTTATTCTTAGTCTTTTTTTTCCTGCCTCTTTCTTCTTGATTGGCCCGGCATGGCCAGGTGGTTAGGGCTATCGACTCGCAATTTGCAGGTCGCGGGTTCGAATCCCCGACACACCAAACATGCTCGCTCTTTCAGCCGCGGGGGCGTTATAATGGGACGACCATTATTACTATTCGTTGGTAAAAGAGTAGCCCAAAAGTTGGCGGTGGGTGGTAATGACTAGCAGCCTTCCCTCTAGTCTTACATTGTTAAATTAGGAACGGCTAGCGCAGATAGCCCTCGTGTAGCTTTGCGCGAAATTCATAACATACAAACAAACAATACTTCTTGGTCGTCTTTTTATTTTTTTCCATTTGCAGCAAATTTTCAATCTCGCTTCGAGTATGTGTCGCCATCTTGAAGTTCTGTCTGGACTCTTATTTTTACTAAAACAAGTCAATCCAGTGATCTGTGTTACAACGGTTTATATTACTGTGCGGGTTCTTAAGTATTGTTCATTAAAAAATAATGCAAAGTACAGTCCATCTGCTGGTAATGTAAGGAGAACTCATTACATCAATCAACAATATACTCGAGTTTTGCCTAGCTCGTTTTATATCATTCATGTTCTTTCCAAAACTTTTAGTATAATTCTAGACAAACTGTGCGTCCTTCGCGTGACATTAAGAATTTCCTGTATCCAATACAAACGTCTACATTAAAAACAGTCTCCAATTACTGGTACAATATAAGATATATGCTCAATTTTGAATAAAACAATCAATTATCTTTCAGCACAAACATTACGAAAATTTAGTTTTTAGTTTAGTCAACCCTAGTTAAGATGCCTAAGGCAACTTGTAGTAATAATCCTCTTATTTAACAAAAATACCATATTCAAATAAGATTATTCCAACTTCAAATAAAATTAGATGCTGAGAAATAATACAGATGTGTAGTTTAAGATTTTTTGGCTTTCTATTAGAAAAGTTACTTGAGGTGATTATCTCAAAATAGCCACCACCTTCTACTAAGACACTGATATTTTACAATAAACTGTTTTAATCTTGGAAGGAACTTTTATCTATTTACGACAAAGAAATAACATATATGCACAAACTTTCGTTTTTAATTTTTTGTTCAAGATTTGTGTTGAAAGGTTTGAGGGGAGGTTTGTTTGTTTTGAATTTCGCGCAAAACTACA
>NW_013670129.1:35837-50325 GCF_000517525.1 Limulus polyphemus | reverse complement strand
CCCCCCTCCCCCCCCCACGTGAAACAGCGGCAAGTCTGTGGACTTATAACGCAAGATAAAATCGGGTTTCATACTCATGATTGGCACAGCACAGATAGCCTGTTGTGTAGTTTTGTGATTAACTACAAAAACAAACTTTCTCAAAGGTTGAACATTTTATGTTACCTCATAAAATTAAAATTTTATTTTTTTCAGTTGAATAATTAAACAAAGTTGATTTTTTTTCTCAATAATCTATTTATTTCATATTTTCAAATATGTTATCCCGAAAAATCAGTAATACTTTCATCACATAAATTTTAAAAGCAAGTGTCATTTAACATTATTTCTTCAGAAATTAAGAACAAAACAGATTTAATATTATTTGTCAGCTACAGAATGTAATGGAAATGTAAAAACGTAATCAGTTAGAACGAAGTAAAATAATCTCTACACATATACATACCTGAAAATCATAAACACAGAGTTTTCGAAGTTTTGTTTTTAGAATATTTCGGCTCATGTGACGTGGGTGCTTGCCAGGTGCTGTTCAAACAGTTTCTAGAAAGAGATTGATTAGGGCACACATCTCATTAACAATATCGACTTATTCTACCTTAAATATCTGCAGTTGAAATTAACCAGTGTCACGAACCTTTGCAATTCGTTTTTCTGTTATACATATAACTTTTCTATACTTTATTAATTTCGAATTTATACAGTATTGGTTAAAGTTTTTTTATATATCTAGTTATATTATTCTTAAGTTGTTATTGTTATACTTGTATTATAAAGGTTGTTTTGTACTGTTAGTGAATATAAGAATTTAAGACTAACCTAAATTTCCTAAGTTAACCGAACTTCGTAAAAATACTATTGGTTTTACGACTGAAATATCGTTAACAGGGAGGGCACCCAACTGATGAAAAAATGTAGTCTAATTTTTATAAGTAAACCAAAGTATTTTTAATAACCTATGCTCATTGCAAAATTGGTTTTTAGTTTCAATCTCAGAAAGTAGTTTGCTCTGATCAGAAAGTAATATCAATTTTTAACGAAACCAAAGTCAAAAAGGCATGCCTATAAATAAATAAAGACTCAAAGACTTTTATTGATTGAACTCCCTAAGCTGCAGGATAACTAACATGAAATATTTCTCTAGGAAAACAAACTTGCAATTTTTTGCTGCAGCTAAATTTTCTTGGTAGCTAACTAAGTTTAACTGGTGGTCTGATCATTCTTGTACTTCTTCATACCAACTTTTTTTGCTGGACATCGGGCTGAAGCAGAAACTAATTTAAAATTAATTAATATATGACTTTGTGTGCGTACGAGTATATATATATATATATATATATAAACACATTTATGCGGCTATAAACTTACGCTTGCGACTGGATCGAGGGATCAATATCAACCTGCGCAGGGAGCACATGCTTAAACGATTGAATTTAAAAAGGAGCTATAAGATCCGTGCGTGCAAAGAATCCATAATATCACAAGTTGTGCTATTTATGTGGAGTTGAATTTTCCTCGCTTTCATTTCTCTGGGCATTCTTCGGTCGTAAGGACATTCTTAAAGTTGACAACAACTTCGACAACATATAGCGAGGTGAGTTTAACTAGCTAAAATAGTCATTTTGTTTTCTTTGTTATGAATTATACCATTTTAGGTAGAATTTTAATTACATATTTTCTCCAACTTTAGTTCTTCCTCCTTGTCTGTAATTCAGCATAGCCTGTGCATACCTTTACAATTACAGAAACAGTGTAGCACTAAAAGAAAATATAAGGTCATTGAGGTGAGTAACGTAGCAAACTTAATTTTCAGCGCATATACCCTTATCAGTCAAAATATTACGGTAATTGATATTGATCAACACGCTAGTTATAGCTACGTGCAATTTGCATAATTTAGTTTGTTAATTATACTGGCCAGCACTGTTTCGTCAACAATTAATTGTTTAATATTCAAACACCAAATGATTTTTTAAGCCTGTCTTTAAAGCTTTATGAGAAACTTTCACCAATGTGTTTCATGACTACCACATTTAACAACCTTATGTTAGCATATGTTAAACCAATAGTGTTCAATTGTCACACTACCTAATGACACCTTAGACACACATACACACACTCAATGATCTTGTGTTTTAATCAAAATGCTGACTAATATTTTGTGACATCTCACTGAATTTGTTAACTTTTGCTGAATAAGGTTATTAGTTAATTCTACACAATCAGTGTTATATAACCCTAGATACTAATATTTGCAGTTGTTTTGCTTATCTATGTGATGATATTTAGGAAAAAGAATTTTACAACTAAGCACAGAAAATAGATTTTCAACGTATATATATTTGATCAAGCAAAACCTCAAAAGTAAACTACAAATGTGTTTATTTCATGCTGAAGGGCAATTCCACAATGAACATCAGACTTCTGTGTTTTTTGCTTCTGATGGTGGTTGTGACAGTTGACTCCGCTAGACTTAGGGGAGGACGAAGAGGGAGAGGAAGAAAGAAAGGGCGCGCAGGTTCCCCAAGATTCATATTCTACACTTCACCTGGTCGTCGGGAATACTATGACAATCCCAACGTAAGTGCGAAATAGATGTAATTTGTAAATAATCAGCTCTACTGTCATAAATTCAGTGGACGTTTTCGCAACTCCAAAGTTACAACTATAATTAATATATTGTAATCATGTTTGTTGTACTTTAATTTTGAATGTTGATGTACAGCACGTGGTTTTTAATACTCAAAATGCCAGAAAATTTTCTGAAGTAAAGAGAACGAAGACTGAGCGTGACTCAAATCCATAGTTCTGCTTCGGAGCAGATGTTTTAATCAACTAATGCTGTAAGTCTCGTTTCTCACTTAATTCTGCTTATCGATTTCATAAGTCCTGATATACTCATCCTTGCAAACCATTATTATGATAACTGAAAGTTTATAGAATTCTCGATGTAGTAATGTTTGGTAAAATGAATCTGAGTTCGTTTCCTACAGTTTGAATTTTCACTTCTAACGTAGATAGGCAGAGTGACATTTTTGTTTGTTGTTTTTTATCACGCACAAAGCTTCTCAATGGGCTATCTGTACACTCCCTACCACAGGTATCAAAACTCGAATTTTAGCATTACCGCTGAGCCACCGGAAGGGAAGGGGCGTAACATTCTCAACAATTTTCTCCCAAAGAAAAAGAAGTATATACGAATTTTATTTTCAAAATGGAATTAACGATAATCGTGGTCTTAAGATTAAATCCCATGATTGAAGACCCTCTTTCCAAAATATTTCTGTACAAACCAATAAAGCAAGAACTGAGAATTATGGCATTCAAAAGTCGTTAGCTTAATTGTTAATGTAATTTGCTTGACAGAATGTATATCAAACGTAAAAAATAGGTTTATAGCAGTAGCGGCATTTCAGCAAAATTTTTAGGGGGGGGGATCAAAGTTGAACCCTGAATTCTACAAAATCGTGAACTGTTGATGACATAGCACGTTTCGGAGTTCGTACATCAACTGTAATAACTACGGAAGAACCAGAGGGTTGTGAGGAACATGGATATTTAGTAATTTCCCATTAACATAGTCAATTAATCAGACGTTTTACATTTCTCACAAAAAAATAATTAAGGCTTGGCGCCACGATTTATAGTTAAATAACTGGGATTCTGTTTTGTTACTTCGACATTAAGGGAGATAATGGTATTAAACTAAGACATCTTGCTTCATTAAATACTAATTATTGATTACTCATATAACTTTTGTTTTATTAGTTGGAGTTACCGTATTGCCAGTATTTTAACACAAATATAATGAAAATATACAGAAAATGTTTCAAGTAGCGAGAAGCGTAGTGAGAATATGGTTAGAATAACATGGCATATAACCTTTTATTTCTATAGGGAGCTCGAATCTTGAAATCGTCTCACTTTGACTACGAGTTTTATTTAGGTCACAAAATCGTTTTTATTTGCGTAGCCAAGGGAGACCCGCGTCCTCAAATTACATGGTTTAAAGACGGAGTGGAACTATTTTCTCATCCTTACTTTCAGGTAAAACTTTCTATTTTAGAGATTACTTTACATATTTAAGTTTCACATAATTCAGAAAATAAAAAGAAACATAGTAATAAGTTTTGCTCATCAAATGTTAAAATTATAAATACAAGGTGCCAATAGATTAGTTATTTAAATAATTTGCTTGATAGAATGTATGTCAAATTTGAAAATGGA
The DNA here is from genome assembly GCF_000517525.1 of Limulus polyphemus. Lineage (NCBI taxonomy): Eukaryota > Metazoa > Arthropoda > Merostomata > Xiphosura > Limulidae > Limulus > Limulus polyphemus. The sequence goes on along the minus strand of NW_013670129.1, from coordinate 46,101 downwards.
ATGATATTTAAGTAACCAGAATGTTGATAATTTATCCTAGAATTCAGTCATGTGCGTATTTATCTACTCCGTAGATTACAGCTGAAAACGTTAACTTTGTCCGCTTTACTTTTAAGGGAAGTATTTTTTTAAACACACTACTGTCCAAAAGGTAAGGAACAACTCGTCAGCGCTCAACAAACAGTTTCTCCTTAATTAAGCTCTAAAAACGTATCCCTTTCCCTTTTTTGTTTTAGTTATTAAATGATTATTCTTATGGTACATTTATGTTTACGTTAACACACAGATATCTGAGTGGCAGCATGGGGAAACCAAGCTGAAAAGTAAACTGGAGATCACACCGGCAACACAGATGGATTCTGGGACATATGAATGTCAGGCTAATAACAAATATGCTGTGGATAGACGTGTTTTTAAGGCTGACTTTGGGGCCAACAGCTAATGCCAGAGTAATCCTATTAGCCTCGTTACAGTTAAGTCTCAAGTTACTAAAGGCAGCGAAGAAACGCGGAATATCGATTTCACTCGAAATTATTAAATTTTTTCTGTAAGTTTAATTATTCTTCACTCACAAATGAAAACCAAACATCACTTATGCAAACACCCATAAAGGTACCCGTAAATTAAAAAAGAAGAGTTTTAGAATCTCAGAAACTTTTGTAATATGAAGACTAAAAATCTCCACTAGTAAGCTCAGTTCTAGAGGTATCATGATAAAGTAATAACGATAGTTAAGTAGACAGATTTAGCGGCAATTCATGGCTAGTAGTATAGTATATGTTATAATGAAATTATAATATGGAAATATATGATGAAATTTAAATACAAATATTTAGAATTGTTATATCTTAAAAACTACCCATTTAAGGTAACTAAAATTTACAACAGGTAAATTGAAAATCATAAGATTAATTTGAAAAGGGTGTTTCAAAAACTATTACACCATATCAATCCTTTTACAAACATCATCCTTTCTGAAAAGTTTCTCGATATTCGCTATCTCATTTCTAATGGATGTTGTCAAATCCTCCAAATTTCTTGAGCTATTCCACCATTTTAGCAAACCTCACAGCCAATAATTATTTTACTGGTGCTAAGTCTTAGGATCTTGCCGACCAGGAATTGGGTGACCGTATTTCTTTCTGGAATTGTCTCTCGACCGAAGTAAAACGATCGTACACTCTAATGCGTATTTTGTTCATATAACTAATCTAGTATTGTTGACAGAGAAATAAAATCAACAATACTTTGAGAAAGAGAAATTTAATAGGGTTGAAATACCCAGTACCACAAATAAAACTTATGATTCTCAGTATTCGTCCTGTAAATTTCTATTTCCCTATAGGTAATTAGTTTTTAACATATAATAATTATAAGTATGGGAGTTTCTTTCTAATCACCTTGTACTTGTCATTGTGAGATCCGTCTGCATTTATATTTTTCCAATGTGCTATTTTGTGATTTAACAAACTCTTTACCTTAGCATACTAGAATTCAAAGTGTGTGAAAAATTTATTGTGAGAATTTAAACCATCAGCTTATCTTTCTAGGTATCTTAGTAGAAATCATCGAATTTCATTAATAATTCTAACTAGTTGCTTTAGTGTCTTCATGGTATCGTGATAACGTAGTTATATGATTATGAAAAAGTATCCCGATAATCTGTTTTTGATTTCAATGTTACGGTTAAGGGTACTGTCTCTTTTATGTTTTTGTTTATATTTCTTAGTTTTTGGTATTTTATCAAAAGTAATATAACTATAGATATGATACCTATCTCTTTTAAGTGTTTAGCACTCTATTGAATATCTAATAAAATATTATATTGTATACTGAAGTATCGGAAATTTGTTTCTGTTGCGAGACATTATCCTCAAGTCGTAGCTAGTTCATAACACATTAAAGGATATTTTTAGGCGTAGAAGTATATATACATACATACATACATATCTAATTGTATGGGTATGTATGACCTCCGTGCTTTGTTGCCAAACAATAAAACTTGAAAAGTTTGCTGTATAAGGAAATGAAAGAAAACATATCCTTTATGAATTTCTGTTCTCATTATCATTAAGATACTTTCTTATTGAAGTATTTCACGTGGTTAATTAAAGCATTGAATAGCATCTTTTCTTGACCTTTGATTAATGCACATTCACGGTAAATGTTAACTTTCAATAGTTAATCTGCATTTAAACAAATAAATTTAATCAGATTTAAAATTAACCCGTTATAAATCTGCTTTTCAAGTTAGTACACTTTAATATAAAAAGAACCTTAATCAACCAATAAGTGTAATATATTCACACTATTTTTGGTTTTTAACAAATCATTATTTGTTGCAACCAAATATATCTGATAAATCATTTGCCGGTATAAAGCATTTGTAAACAAATTTACAAAACAGACAATGAAAAGGTTTAAAATTAATTAGTAGTAAAATAAACCTCAAGCATAATCATAAGAAAATTGGCGAAATGTCTAAAGTAAGGAGGTATATTTATAACATGATGGGCATTTTCTACGCATTTATTCTAACGGTTTTTATTGTGTTATTGATACATTACTGACCAACCTTTCATAAAGCAAAATAAATAAATAAATAGCGTTGATTTAAGATTGAAACCAATAACTGAAGCAAACATAGCTCACTTGGTTTTTCATTATTATAACTATTCTTAAACCTTAAACAAACTAAAATATTTTCTCAGTCGATCTTATTTCAGTTTCAACCATTTAAGTTCGTTATATAAAGTAATAAAGCAACTCTTGCTCTGTAAAAACAAATATGTTTAGAAATAAAAATCTCTAGCTACCCTGATAACAAGTTTTACTTCTTCCCTTCAGTATAGCATATAGTAATAAGATCTACAGAGTTGCAAAAGCTGTTACCGCTACTCGGACAAGTCAAATGCAGCAACGACAAAACCTGTTCTGTTCATTTTGCACCATCCGTTACAGCTACTCAGACTGCTAAAATAAAACAACAGTAAAACCCGCTCTGCCAAATTTCTTAATAATGTGGTTCCGAACGATTTTTCAATGTCAGCCAACAGAATTGGCTTTGTTTAATCGGGCTTTCTCAGTATGTCCAATTATATAAAACTGAAGGGTGGCCTCCTATGATCGACATATTTGTAATTATATATGTATTTTGACTGCCCCCCCCCCCCCCCAGTGGCACAGTAGTATGTCTGCGGACTTATCCTGCTAGAAAACGAGTTTTGATACCCGTGGTGGGCAGAGCACTCGTGGTGTAGCTTTGTGCTTAATAACAAACAACAACAATATTTTTATCAACGCATGCTGTGCTTATATCTAATATACATTTTCTCTGTGAGAATTGATCACTACTTCAAAGTTAGGATTAAATGATATTGGATTATATATTTATACAAGGAACAGGAGCAAATATATTAAACAGTCAACAATAACTTTCCGGCACTACAGTTGTCATTAAGTGTGATTAAAATTATTTATTATTATATATTTAAACTTAAACTGGATATTAAACAGTCAAATTTTCGACGAAGTTTCATTGAGCCTGGGTTTTAGTCCACGTCGGCATTAACATTAATGAGCATGTGAATGTCAACAGTATAAACAACACAGCTGTAGGAAACTATCAAGTGTCTTGCTTTCAAATCCGGTCACTTTCCAATGGTTTAAGTTTCTTGTCACAGTGAAACATGTGAAGTTATGGCTGAAAGACACTTTGACTTACAGCATAAAGGGCTTACAGTGTTTCTCATTATTACTATGAGAACAAACGTTCACATAGTGACAACACACACACAAATATATATATATATAATTACAACTATCATCTGTTGCTGGCTAAACATAGTGACACTAAAATCATTTCAGTTATTAGCCAACTTTGTTATTTCATGGTTTTGATGAATAATTATTAGCACTCACACTTTCTCCACCATCTTAACAAACACAGCTTTTCTTAAAGTTAATCGACAATATTAGCACAATCATTATTCAATTATATCTTCCTGCTAGAACGTATGATGCAAAAGTAAGTCCTTCAACAATGATTCGTTTCCGAAGAACATAAAAGCTATTTAGATTACAAGTTGAAACATACGTTCCCTTGAAAAACAAAGAGTGATCTGTTTGGTGTTGAATTCACTAAAAGTTATATTTTTGTCCGTATATAGAGTGTAAGACTCATATCAGTTATCTTCAGTGGCAGTTCAGAGTCATCAAAACAGTAATTTGGTCCTTAGTCGCTAGGAAAAGTATTATTTTAATATTATGTTAATTAATCAAGTTATTACAAAAAAAAAAAAGATAGGCTCTTAAGATGTGGTATATTGTTAAAACGTTAATGCTGAAAATGCACGGCTATTACCCATTCAATTGATATGATTAACGACCTGTTTTGGGTTGAAGAAAATACTTTTAGTTCTTTGTTTATATTGAATTTCGCGCAAAGCTACTCGAGGGCTATCATTCTAGCCGTCTCCAGTTTTGAAGCGATAAACTAGAGGGAATACAGCTAGTCGATATCACCTTTCGCCTAACTCTTGGACTACTCTTTACCAACGAATAGTGGAATTGACCGTCACTTTATTATAACGCTTCCCGAGGGGAAAGGGCGAGCGTGTTCGTTGACGAGATTCTAAATCGCATATTGCGAGTCGAACGCCCTAACCACCAGGCCATTTTACTTTTACTAATCAAACTTACAGGTTAGGCGTTTATAAGATAAAGATGTTTAAACATCGATTGCGTTTATTTTGTTATGATGAATCGTAATAATGTTATAATTGTACGTTAATAATACAAGTACGTAGTGTTGAGAGGGAAAGTATCGAACATTCATGCCAAAGCTGTTGATTTTAAATCTCCTGGTATATGGTATGAGAAGAATAGGCGGAGATACGATGTTATCTTTCCACATTAATACCCCCATACTACTTAGAAGATTGAAATGTTAAGATATTATGCTGAAGTTAAATGTTAATTATTCCAGTTATATACTCTGGAAGGTTAAAACGTGAAAGGTGCGGTGTTTGAAGTGGGCTAATGGTTGGATTGCTGATAAGGAAAAAACGTGAGGAGGTAATTTAAAGATATAGTCGTGCATTGTTAATCTGACAAGAAAATGTAGAAAGCTGAAAAGTGAAGTTAAAGTTTTATCGTGCCTTATTAACTCAACATTTTTAAATTATAAGGTCGAAACGTAAAATGTTGAAAATACACTTCAATAACCTCATCACTTAACTTAGAAGACTGAAACATTTATTAACATTACTTATTTTAATAGTTCTTTAGAAGATAGAAATGGGAAGATATGAAACTATAGTTGTAAATTACTAAGCTAATTATAAGAATTTGGAAGTTAAAAAGTAAACACATAATACTGTATTTTACGTTAATAACTGGTTTTCAGGTTAGAACATTGAAGGTGTGAGTGAGAGTTTTGGAAAAAATATGAAGACACTTTTAAACAAGAAACTTTAATGTTATTATAATTTGTTAGATTATTTACCTGTGAGTATCTAACAAATAAACTTGATGTTCGGCTAAAAGGCAGTAAAACGTGTGTCTGAAAATTTGATTTCATTTTTAGTCTCTGTTATATTTAATATTGTAGGTGTAGTTTAATAAATCTATTGTTCCGTTTAGAAGTTGAAAAGTGAAGAGCTATTACCAAAGTTGTGTAGCATTAATAAAAACGTATAGGTAAGAATGTCGAAACATGATGATATTGTTAAAATTACACAATCAGCTATTGCGAAATATGAGAGCCTTTCTTAAAGTTTAAATTATTAATTTGTGGACCGAGTAGGAAAGTAGTTGCTAAACATTATTTTATAGTAACTTACGGTAATTACAGGAATAACGTAAAACTATTCCATCTTCAAATGAAAACAACATTAATTAAGAATCAACGAAGATTCAAATCGTTTGGATATTATTCAATGTTTGTTCGGAGTATTTTAAAGTTACTTCCAAACTTTATACTACAATATGATACACCATGAGATCTCCGACTTTTATGAGCCATATTCAATTGTTTTATAAAAGAACGGCTGTATACTGCTCGTTTAGAGTTTCATGGATCCATTTATACAATAACAACTAAAAGTTTTATCGACCAACCCTGATGGTTTCGTAAGATTAGGTGTTTTATATCCTTAAGAATTGTTTTGTATAGGAACCTCTGTAATTTGTACTGTTTGAGTGTTTTTTGGACATGCCAGTTATTTAGTAGAACAACTGGACAACGTTTTTTCTGAAAGTTGTAGGGTTCATCATCTATTGTTTTATACATGAGTATTTGAAATGTGCACTGTCGGGAGTTTAATGTGTCGTTGCCAATTGTTTTATACAAAAACGTCAGGAAGTTGCACTGTAGAGAGATTTATGAGTGATTGTCAATTATTTTATAAAAAAACGACTGGAAGTTTCACTGTTGGGAGTTTTATTTGACCATTATTAATTGTTTAATATTACAGAAACTGGAAAGTGTTTTTCTGGGAGTTTATGGAACATTGTCTATTGCTTTATAAAAGAATATTTTGAATCTACACTTTTAGGAGATGAATCGGCGTCTTTTGGAGGTTTATGGGTCATTTTAAGTTCTTTACAATGAAGTCAGGAATTTGTTTAGAACTTTATGATTCATTGTCAACTGTTGATAAGAAGAACAACTAGGTGATGTAATCCTACGTGATCTAGTATTATGGCCAGTTATTCTAAACAAAATGTCTGGAAACTGATTATTTGGAGCTTTACAGGTCATTGTCAGTTATTTAAATGAAGAATGATTGGTACTATGTTTGACCAAAAGTAAAACATAGTTTAGATCCATTATTACGGAACAATATCAAATTTATATGGATATAAGTTTTGACAATTTAACGTATCCCATTGGACTGAAGACTTCTATGAATTACTGGCAACTTTTTAAAGAACGACTAGATAATGCACTTTTGAGAATTCTGTGATTTCTACTTAACTGCCTGATACAAAAACAAAAGAAAAATAGAACAACGACTGAACGTTTTACTGCTCTTGGATTGATAGACCATTAGAATGTCAGCAGGATAGAGTAATAACAATAACAAAGAAAGCGTGATGGAGATAAAGGTGTTAAAAAGACAGAGTAAATAAGATTAGACTTTTAACATAGTGTAAAATTGAGAATAAAGTACTTTAAAGAATGAATGGAAACAAGATTATAAAGAAAATAAACTTAAGACTCAAAGTAAACTCGTAAAGAAGATGTAGTGCCAGCGTTGTCATGATGAATTAGATAGAATTACAAATTCACTAGGATGGAATGGCTGAAATGTACTGAATAATTTTAAGAATACGATCTCAGTAAGCTAGATTAATAACAAATAAAACTTCAATAGGATAATATAAACAATACAACAACACGAGGAGGAGATTATAAAATTTAAGAAGTCAGCCGAATAGCTTGAATATTGTAATGATGTTAAAGGAATCGAACACTTAGTACATAAAGAACATTCTACTCAAGGTCACGTAAACACTGTTAATATGGAATCTGATCACAATATCTTACACGTACAAAAAGGTTTAAATTAGGATAAAGGAGTCAGCCGTATAAATACATGGTATACAAATTAGCCAAACTATATAAAAGGACAAACTTTGTAAAGTTGTAAACTAAAAGCGGGTAAGTTAAAAAAAATAAAATTGGGAAAAATGTTAATACTTACAAATGAGTATATATATATATAATTATATATAATAATAATATATAAAAATTTTAATGTATATATGTATATAAACAAAAAACTATCGTAACAAAAGTGACCTTCCAGTCTAGGGTCAGTCATAGCGAAAAAATACCCATTGTTTAAAACTCACATTTTTTTTTTATTTGTAGTACAATATACAGCGAAAAACTAAAAATCACAAGGAAGGTTTAGAGTGTAAAATGTTACCAAAGTGTTAATTTTATTTGTTGCTTCTGTTGAATTTGAAACACTGCTGCTTGTTCTGTGATCAAAGTAACATTTTTGTATGAAATTAAAACATTTTATTGATACTGCTGTAGTCCTCGAGGTCAATAATTTAGTGTGTGTGTGTGCATGAACGTATGTTTGTGTGTCCCAGTAGTTGTTCTGCAATAAATCTAAAAGATAATATATTAAATCTAATTTAGGCAACATTAAAGACACTAAAGTTGTATTTATTACAAAATAACACTTCTTAACATTAAACATGATAAAGCTTTCAGAGTTAATATTCTCTGTAGACAATACGAAGTGAAATCTATTTAACATTTGAAAAATGGAAATAAAATTTGAGAAGATCAGCAGTCAAGTGACCACTAGGGATTTCAAAATTCAGTATATTCTATGACCATTCTTGTACATAGATTTTATAAAATAAGTAAAAATTCAACGTTTAAAAATGCACAATGATTTATTTTATAAAGTTAAAAGCAAAATATACAATTAAAACTTTACTTGTTTCGGTGGAGTATGTTCCACCGTCTTCAGGAAACCAGAAGAAACACAAGAAATTCAATTTTTTTTTCTGTATAAAAATTTTGCTCATATAAAAATAAATGTGGGTGTTTCTTCATTCAGTAATTCCAGATCAGTGTTGGCTTTGCAAAGAATATTTAAATTTGATAGGTTAAGTTCATGTCCTATTTCTTCACTATGGTGGCATATAGAGGAAACACAGGAGTACCTCAACTTTTTTGTGTTTTCATGGAAATTCATGGATCTAGCTAGTAGATGGTGTTTAGTTTTGCCAATATAGGAGGTCTTGCAATATCCACACGTGTAAATATATACAAGCCAAAAACAAATAGAAATTGGGAGAAGAAGGTACAGAAAAAATCTTGTTTGCGGGATGTGGGTTTAAAACTAATCTGAAATCAACTTGGGGGTAGTAACGATGCATTACGCGTTTAATTTGACTCTATAGAGTTAAGCTCTGTTTACTAGTGTATGGAAGACAAGATAATATAATAATGTTGGGTACATTTGATAGTCTGGGTATATTAGTGAGTTTCTTAGTTAGAAAAGTATTAGTTATTATTTGTAATAAATGTTGTGTGTAGCTGTTACGTTTTAAAGTATCCTGTATGAAAGAAATTTCTGAGTTTAAATTAAGGTACATGGTTTGGTTGTTCGTTTGTTTGAAGTTAAGCACAAAGCCACACAATGGGCTATCTGTGCTCAGCCCACCACGGGTATCGAAACCCGGTTTCTGGCGTTGTAAATCCGCAGACATACCGCTGTGCCACTGGGGGACAAGCTACATGGAACACAGGTAGTTGTGTTTAATAGGTATGTTACAATATTTCATTTTGAACGTAAAAGAGATGTGTTACGTATTACAATTTCGAATGATCTGAAATTGAGTTAAATGATACTTTATATTTAGTAGTTAAATTGTATTTTGGATTTAATAGTTAAGTAAAAGCCGATATATGGTCAGTTTATGATATTTGCCAACAAGATTGCTACACACAGTTTTCGTTTTTAACACAAATACGTTTCAATATACACACAACAGTACAATTTACAATAACAATTATTACAAATAGTTACTAAAAACAATGATTTATAAACAAAAGTTTTACAAACTTACAAGCAATATAAAGTCTTATTTCTAGTCTGGAACTTCCTTGATATCTTGTCAAGGGTTCACAATGAGTGAGTTAATTACAAGTTGATCTAGGTACGATTCACAGGGAGCTAGCTAGCTCCGTGTTCTTCGCCGAATTTTCCACTGTTGAAGTTAGGTAATGTTTTCGTAAAATTACTAATGTCCGATGTTAATCCACTGAAGTTAAATGATTTGTTATGTTCGAATTTATAAATGTTCCTGGTCATATAACTGAAGTTTTCTGATTAATAAGCGTTAATCACGATTATAGCTTCCGAGATTTATAGCACACCAACTATAGCAAACCAATAATATATACTACTTTTTTGGCGAGTCGCTTTGGTTATATTTATAGGCGTTGTTACGTGTTAGAATTTCGAATAGTCCGAAGCCTAGTTAACTGATAATTTAAATTTAGTAGTTAAATTGTACGTTATAAAAATCAGAGTGATAGCTTTCGAAGTTTATAACACACTGATTATAGCGAACTAATAATAGATACTCCTTTCGGCGCGGCACGTTGGTTATATTTGTAGCCTTAGGAAGGTTTTCTAGAAAATTCAGACTTACGTAACAATACTGATTAAAGCGTTTACGTACACACATATACTTTTGATTCTTACTCTAGAGAATCTTCTACAAC